>NW_019214623.1:0-88173 GCF_002532875.2 Varroa jacobsoni
AATATAGATTTCTTGTTTTTAGTGCCTGTATTTTCTGCGAATGGTGTGCAGGCAATCAGTAACTGCGTTGAAACCTTTCATGCTGATTTTACGGAATACTGCGTGTTCAGCTTCCGGATCTGGTCAGTCGATCAACATTTCTTGCAAAATACTCAGCGGTGTCATAGTGATCCATATCTTCATTAGCATTTATTTTACTTCTTAAGTGATCAAAGCAACAATTCCTTGCTTAGTTGGGTCATCCGTATCTCTTGATGCGGATGCTGCACAGGTCCGTCTAATTGATCTAACCTTACACAACGCTATAAAGACGAAAAATCAGGAAAATATTATAAACTAAAGCGATTCATATCCGATCAGTGCAAACTGCGACAATAACGATGATTTATTTTTGTTTAGGGATAATGTTCTAATCTCGTAGTAGGTTTGTGTAACAGATTTTGCAGTAATGTACCCAAAGGGTCCGTGAATATCTTACACAACAGACGACCTTAATAATAATATTATTATTAAGTGATAGTCATGCGGTACTTTAATAATAAAAAGATAACTAGAAACACACCGATTCCAGAAGCATAAAACTTTCGTAAACATACAACTGTAAATTTCTACTATGGGGTTAAGTTGCTACAAAAAATATCTACATCATAGATCATGCGTAAAAGACAAAAGCTTTTATTTTAGGTTTCATCCTTGCCAACTATATTTGCCAAGCAAATGTATAGCTGGGTCATCGTCATCGCTGCGCACATCATTCACCACAGAGCTTTCTATTTTCGGTTGGAATCAGACAGCACTTGTCAGATACCATTTGATATGGCGCCAGTAGTCTCTACTTTTGATCGCTGCCTAGCTTGATCCAATTAGAGTGAATTTTATTTGGTTACATTGTATGGTTTTGCATCCTGTACATTAGCCGATCTATTTACACACAAAGAACCGGCCTTCGTTCCAGCTTAGTCTGTTTATATAAAACAGCATCTCTTCATTCACAACCAGCTAGCCACTGTTCGATCACAGGTGTATGGAGCACAAATTGTCATAAGAGGTTACTTTAGAGTTGCGTCACGCAATCAGACGATATAACTTAAAATGCAGTCTTGTTTTACTTTTTACAAAAATCGGTCTCTTTGGTAGTTATCATTTTAGCTGAACTCAACAATTAATGTTGTATTTTTTACAATTTAGTTAGCAACGTATTTCTACAAAAAAAAAGTGAAACATATCCCACTGAAATAAAATTGCTTTCATATATAAACGTAAGGACTTCGGACAAGCACTCGTGCAATATAACAGAAAATAAACAACAAGGGACTTACTTTCAGATTTACAGCTGCTCGCCTAATATTTCTTTTTGTGATTTTCTACTACGTTTATTGGTAAATCATCATTTTCACAGGACTCTATTGCTGGCAAGTCCGATAAATATTACAAAACGTCAAAGTGATTCATGTAATATTAGAGGAGACTGTGATAATAGTGTATGCTTGCCGATGTCAAAATAGGTTGTGCGTCATATTTTCTTTGGAAATATAATTTTTTCTTTGGTGAGCCACCAATATCTAACGCCACGTTAAAGGGCAGATAACCCGGTTTTTCTGACTTGCTCATCTCAGGTCTATAAAAAAATAGTTTTTCTAACGAAGTTTCCGTCTAGCAATTTAAAGACCTTCAGAATAAGTCAGAATAGGCAACTTACTGATACTTACAGGGAAACAAGATTTCAGGACCAACCAAAATCGATTACCTACTACTCTTGTTTGAAGGAAACTTATAGACCGCTTTTTTTTAATTAAGATTTAATAAGCGTATTATTCAAAAGCACGTGCGTCATTGAATATATACGGCTGAACCGCTTTACTTCAATGGTGTTTTGCAAACCCATTACATATAGTTATATACATAAGCATCTTTCAACTATAAAGAGTTCCTTCTACTATTAAATGGTATATTCCAGTGAGGTTCATTAAGCTACTGTGAATTTAGTGACAAATAATTTCAGCGAAAGCAGCATCTTATCTTTTGCAAGATATCTTATACAAATGTATAGGGTTACTACGACGATCATCACGTTCAAACTAAATTGCAATAGGCTCTTTCGATAATATTTGTATTTAGCACAATAAGTTGAGATGAGAACACGACAATAACAACACAAAAAAAAGCCAAAATATTATAGAAATAATATTACGTAGAATATATAGAATAAACAAGCTGTTTTCTCTATTGGTCTTTTGTCCTGATTTTATTAGTGTGTACAATGAGCTCTTCCGGAATATGAGTACATATATTTTTACACGTATTCACTGGTAAAATTTGAATTGCAACGCGCTACTTTGTATTGCTACAATGTGTTAATCCTCTATTAATAAATATAATAGAAAAAAGTTTATCATTTTGTATGTATGTGAGGTATGAGAGGTGTCTACGGTATAGTTAGCGTAGCATATGTTCTAAGCTTTCCGTATTTAAAGTGTGACCGTACGCCTTCCGTGGGTAAAGCTTGGCAACGTCGACCCTTTCATCGATTTTACGGAAGTTCAGTATAATTTCAGTTCGGTAATTTCTACGGGACCACGCTTTTCGAGACCCTGAACATTTATTCAAAGATGATGATAAAGACAGTGTTATCTTCAGGCATCAAGTGTAAATTTTATTTATTATTATTTTATTGCAGGAAATTCGAACTGGGCGAACCCGTAAGCCTGTCACAGGAAGGTGCAAATATGTTGTGCGAGATTGTTCAATGCGTTCAACATACGCGTATATGAAAAATACATCAAAAGTTGAGCTTTGCCCATTGTGCATAGTAACTTCCTCGAAGTTTCAGTCAAACTTCTAAAAAGTTTTGGTGACTTTCTCATTAATAACATTGGAATATACTTCTTTGACAGATGTAGGTTTTCAATAAATAATTCCCACGCTTATTGCTGGTTGTCTTCAGCCACTATCCTGCATGGAATTTCTGGCTACAGCGACCGAGATTCGGCCTCGTTGACAATAGCTTTGACTGAATGCACAGCTTGCTAGACATTTTGTCGACCTAGTCATACGTACAAGCAGACCCCCATTCGTTTGGCATTACTACAAAACCTTAAGAACTGTGATATTGCTCTATTTAGATTAACGAATCTCGTACATTATTTATAGCTCATTATAATTATGCTGAACATTTATTGAGCATTATACATATATAATGTAGAATAAAATCGACTGATCTAATAGATCGTGCTAAACGCAAATAATACGTTTTCTTACTTAATGATAAATGTTGTGTTTTTAGACGAAGGACTGAAGTCCCCTTTTCGATTCTTGGCTGTCCTCTGTCGATGTATTAAGACCTCTGATTAACTATAATATCATCGCTAATCACAATTGTTAGGAGCATCGGATAAAACGATGATAAAATATGCAGTCCAGTCCTTCTTTAGTTTTTCAGTGATGACATTGAAAGATTACGTAGGTCCGGTAGATTCGATCCCGGTATACTTAAAAAAGCCACGATAATTCAGCCTGGTACTAGTACTTAGACATCCGAGTGGAGTTTTACAAGATGCATAAATCGAACATGAACTTTAACCCAAACAAGTCGAGGGAGGAGGGCATTTTTGCCTCTCGCTGGATGAATGCGCCCTGTCCACCGTGTTTTTCCAATGTTTTTTTAAGCTGTTACTCAAACACTTGGTAAGTTAATTTTTTAATAGGAAAATGTATTTATTTATGTAATAGAACGATTTAATATGTATTTTTTTTCTTGTTTTGTTTCACTGCAGTCTATTTTGACTGTTTGTCAGTAGTCGATAAATTTTGTCCATGATAGGCAATATTATTTTCATTCATATTTCTATGACTCTACTTTAATAAAATTCTTTGCGCAGCTTAAAATTGCAACCGAAAAATGCGGATAAAGTACTGGGACATAACCAAGGCAATAAGGTCTACATGGTAAGTTGTTTGAAAAATTATCCATCCATTATTGCTCCACCTTTTGTTTATTCTTAAATACTATCCTCTATAAATAGGTTGAAATTTTATCTCGAATTCTAGCTACGAAATAGTTCACTATGTATTCGTATATAACAATGCTATTATAGAACCGTTATTGCAGATAAAATCTACTACAGTAGTTTGACTTAATTTTTAACTGTTTAAATGGACTATCGTACTTCCTATGCTAAGATCTGTAAATAGTTGTCGTGAAACATAAATCTGCTAGACCCTGAATCGTTAAAAATGAATTAAATCACTAATATTTTTTTCGTATAACCTTATCACGCACATATGTATACTTTCTGTGAATTTTTCTTGCACAAAGAATATATCTTTGCGTATATATACTTGGGTACTTATAGAATAACAGTTGCACGGTGTGTGAATCTGCCTTAAAACCTCTTATCCTTCGTCCCAATACATAGACTATAAGAGCAGTGTTATTTCTCGATATTGCTAACGACCGAATCTGTCAGAAGCATTCTTCCCCGCGTAAATTTTTGTTGATAGCTTCAGTATCTTCTGAAATTCTAAAGGAACAGGTTAGTTTCATCCTCTTTATATTTTCACTTCTAGATTGCTCGTGCAAGTATTTCGCTTCTCTCTTCGCATCTCTCGTTGATATGTTTAAAGTCTCATTAGTCTTGCCAATCTACCATACGATGGGCGTCTTGCTGTCCAAAAGCTCGAGATTCCATAGCTTACTCGGTCTACGAAAAATTTACAGTCGGCCCCGCTGTAGCCTATATAATATCGAGACAGTTTTCTGATGCCGACGAACATGAGTTCATGAAAAGGAGATCAACGGCAGTACTGCCTGCCGCAATAGTCAATAACTTATTTTATTATTACGTAATTTGAAAATTAGGGCGAAAAATTTTACTGGAAACTTCGACTTTTCCAATATGTATAACTGAATTACCCACTCTCTTTTAATTGGAGACCTTATTAAAGTAATGATGGATCAGTGTTGAACAAACCGGATAGGGAACTGTTTGACAAATTGTAGTTTTTATGGCAAAATTAATAGTGCCCCCGGTAATAGGGCGCCATGCTGTTCGAAGGATCTTCGACAACCTTGTTTCGGTTTTCTTCTATTTAGCTTGGGGTTTTTCATATTGATATAAAAGATATTTTTCAAGTTTGGATTCGATATAGACTCTATTCCGATTGCTTGAAGCTGTGTGGTCTTTCTGGTTAGGACGATGATCACTTAATTTTTCACCGAGCGGTGGATGATGTGTGTATGTAATGGCCGTACGACATAATCATTCCTATTTAAAAGTGTATGCCTTTAAGCTCTCACAAACTACCTAATAAATACACTTCAAGTTATATGACCTTTTTTGTAGTTCCTTCTGTGATAATTCAGGTCTTACGATCACATCGACTTCGGTCTACATATAAGCCAGTTAATTAGGTCACTGCCAATCTGTATTAAACCGTTACATTTTTAGATACCTTGTAATTAAAAATATCGAATTTTATAATAACGTTTATCAAAATCTCATGGTTCCCAAATTCCTTGCAGAATTCCTTCCCAAATTCCAGACAAGAAGTGTACTGCCTTTAAGAAGAAATATAACCGTACTATTGAACGGACTGTTTGTTCGTAAGGTCGCCTTTACTATCTCTTTAGCTAATCTCTGAATTGCGCTCTAAGGTAAACTGTTTTAAAGACCACTTCGGTCTAGTAATCGCAATTTGTCACTATTCGACAGAAACTAGAAACAAGCTGAGAGGCAACAACGGCGTCACAAAGAGCCTAAACTGAAAACAATACGTTGTATACATGTCAGTTTACTGCCTCATAAATTTTGCTTATTCGACGTAATGTTTCCTAGCTCTATTCCTTCCCTCTTACCTCTATAAAAGGTGAGAAAACTATCCCAATTGCAAGTTTTATCTCTGAAATAAAGCGATTTCGTAAAGGATCAGTGAACGCGACGTGCTTCATTCTAATGTGTCTGTAAGTGATTCAGCCGTAACTAAAGGAAAAGCTTGTTTCTCGCTGTAACATACAGTCATTATTGCTGGCAGTGCTGTTCTTGGCTATTTGTGACTTGACAGTTCTGGCTACCTTGGGCGTCGACAACTTAAATAGAGATATACAGCATGTTAATAAATATTCAATTAAACTAATTATTTTTATGATTTGCATTAGGTTGCTTTATGTTTATTAACTCGCAAATAGAATATAAAATATTCCGATAAGCTAAAAACGATTATCAAGATTTTCAAACGACAATATTGACTACATAAAATTGATAAGAGGAGATCAGATTTTATCTAGGACATAGTAAATAGTTTATGAAACAATTGTCATTCATGAAATCGTTGGCTTGACGTACCGATACTCAGGCGTAAAATGGGAAATTTATTTCCATACAAGATGCTGAATTGCGAAGAGACTAATTGCCCAACTTTTTAATTAATGGGTTTCTTTATAGGTAAAAAAAAAAAGAGTTACCATTTGCTTTTTTTGCTTTGTCTCTTGTCCTTGGGTTACTGTGCGTACTAAGATAAACGTGTTACGCCCAAACTTTAACTAAATGAAATTGTAATATTTAATTCAGTAGGAAAGCAGGACATCGCGCAAACCAGATTAGGGTTCACAAAATATCAAGTACTAACATATCTAAAGTCTTTTTTATCGATTACATACATGATGCTTCTTTAATCCAGCTGCATGTACATTTTTCATGCATGAGAACGTTATTTTTTTTTACTTTCTGTGTACTGTATGTGAAGAGCACGTGTAAAAAGGACAAGGATGTGTATGCATATCGGTTTAAATAAACAGATGGCATTTTAGCTACTCAGTTTCAGTACATTGAATACAGGTTTCGAATAGAGTACAGGCATGATTTTGGTCATGCTGTGCACGGATATTGTTGAGTTCTATACTGCTGTTGTAGGAATGCATCGCTCATAGATAACATACATCTACCTAATCGCTTTCGCTCAGATTTCAACCTAATAGTGATAACACCCTAGAAAAGTATTTTTCATATATTAAGATCACTCTTCGATCCAAACGGCATAGTATGATATTCGCTAATCGTATTTACCAGCGTTATCCTTTAAAAAGTGACAGACTATTCATTTTTGCTGAGGTTAAAGAATATAGAAGTCAGATACGTGAAAACACTAAGCCAGGATACTGTGACCTTTTATTTGTGAATAGTCTCGCCTGTTATTTATACATACGTAATCTACGCTCCTTTGTTTATTAATGGCTGCCTTCAATACACCCGTTTTTTGCGAAAAAATATAATTATTTTGTATAATGAGGCGTGTAGCCGATGATCCTATGTAAGAATAACGAAAATTATGTATTTATTCAATAAAAAATAATTTTAATTTCATGATATATTAAGTTATTACTAAAATGACTGGATTTTTCTAGGATTTTCTAATTGATAGGATTCTAATTTTCTAATAAAACACGACTAGGTACAAGTGGTAAAAGTGAAAGACAGACAGATAACGAACATGTTTTTTTAATAAAGACACTTTGAATGCTTGGTAACTTTCAATGATTATGACAAAAGTCGCGTTGATGTTCCATTTCCCTTTATTTGTGCGCGTGTACTAAAAATTGGGTCAATTAACTTGTCGGTTGAATATTATCGGTATTAGTTTCCTGATATAACATATATGGTTATTTTTCCTAGATTAAGACCATTTTTAAGTTGTCATTACCGATTTCTCTTGCTGGCTTTGTGCCAAACAAGGACGGTCAGCAAGGCCGGGTAAACTATATCCTATAGAGTAAACGGGTTTGTTCACTAAAAGCATTGCTGAGCCGAAGGAAACGGGTTGTGTGAAAGAAATGAAGCCCATACTTTTAAATGTGTGTGCCTGTTAATATTTTATGGGCATTTTTCTGCGTAGGCAGCTGTGTCTTTAAAAATTTAGGCAAAACTGGAATCTCTGAAAGCTTAGTTATCCACCTCTTTATCGCCAATTGTAGGGTCTTCACCACGGTGTCAGTCTAAATGGCATTCGCACTCTGTTCTTCAAAATTTTGAGCAAAAATCTAAAATGGTGTTAGATGCGACAGGTGGAACGCTTTCCCATATCTAGGATGACACGTATTGAGCAAACAAACATCTATAGTTTGGTGCTATGGACTAGCTGACACCATAAACAATGAACTATAAAAACACATATCACCTTTGGAAGTCTTTCTAAGTTTTGGTCAGTCAGCAGCCTACAATGTATGTCATATGGACGAAAAGCAAAATGATAATTATTCTATCATCTAATTTCCAAAAATTTGGAAATATTTTTAGGTGCACGAATAATTTCGTTAAACCAATAAATTTAATTAGAAATAATCTTAGAATTGCGAAACAAAGAATATACTAGTAAAACGAACTGTAAGAAGTAATAAGTATTGCACATACTTACCATTGCCCTGTATTGGACGCGCCGTTGTTCAAGACATTTTCTGCTTTTTGTGTATTGTCTATCTAACAAGTGACGGTTAATTAACTTACAGTAAAAGAATAGATTCTTCAAATACTTTATTATCTTTCAGTAAACTGGCTCGGTTTATCGTTTTACCATATTCATCACCCATTAAACAGGAATTCAGTATTTTATTTTGAACGACACTTAAATAACGTTAATCTCCCCTGATCTATAAACAGAACGTCAGAAAATGCTAGCCTTAACAGCTGCCACAGCTCTTCTTCATATTATAGTAGAAAATATTTTAGCTTTATTTTAGTCCCACTTCAACATAGCGTCTGGACTCTAGCTGACGTAAACGATGAATGTTTTTTTAGAAATGCTAGCATCAAGCGCGTCTCTTAACTCCTATGAGTTTCATCATTTGCAAGGAGGTCACAGTAATTAAATAAAAGTTTATTTACTTATTGTTGGCCGCTCTTAAAACGGCCACCGCGATTTCCAAAAGGAAAGGTCCAAATAATAATCGCCAACTCGTACAGCCCTCGCACGCTTCGCCGCACCTCGTGGCCTTCGTAGTAGTGTCTCTGCTCGTAGTGCACTCTGAGCCAAGGGTCGATCGAGATAAATGAAAATATGCTTTTCAGATTCATAGGTATTTCTTGGATTACTCAATTCGGTAGTGGTAAGTAGCAGCTAAAGCAAGTCAAGTACCGTACGACACCTATATCATCCTCCCAGCGCTTCGAATAGACAATAAAATAGAGACAAGAGAAGTGCTTGACATTAGGGTGTCTCCTGGCCTGGGCAGCAATAGTCCAGTTTTCTTGCAATTTGGTTCTGAGGCAAAAAAACATTCAAAGCCCAACTTTAAATTGCGCTAAGTGTACGCAGTTCACTTGCTCATTGCTTAAAATGATTCAGTTGCAAACAACTAAAAAACAAGAGTCCACTAAATGTAAACCTACAAAAATTCAATGTAATTGGAATTAATGTCACAATAGTAATTGCATCTATAATTCCCATATCTACATATAATTACCTAGAGGCATAGGCTTTTGTTGGGTGAACTGTAGCATGATTATGTTTTACTTATTTATATATTATATTTATTATTATATGTGACCGTATCACAGTACATATACATTTCTAGAGCAGCAATACTGGTGTCAGATAATGTAAGCTTTGTTGCGATAAAACGCACTTAAATATTAATTCAGAAATTTGAATATTGCGAAATTCGAATGTCAGCACAAAGTACGGTGTCTCAACTGATAACTAACTAGGTCATTTTTTGCTCTACAGACCAAGAAATCGGAAACGAAAAAATAATAAAAAGCTATAACATTGGGATAGCTTGCATAGAAAAATAAGAATCCCAAATATGTACTTTGAATTCCAATTGCCATAAATTGATGGGGAAGCCGCAAATATTAATATAGACAGCTTTACGGAGAAAGCAACCAGAAGACAATTTTTTTCTTTTGCGGTGCTTGCATTATACCGTCTCAAGAGCTCTCGATATCACCATTACTAGCGAAAGCTCTGCATCTAGTAAAAAAAAATACACAAAGGAATATGCAATGGCTTGGACAGAAGTAGCGAATCGCAATCGTTATTGATATTAGAACAATAAAAATATTTCATTATTTCACTCATCATAATAATTGTATAATTATATTGGCGCCTTATCTAGGACATTAATGCAATCCTGAATGAACTTCTTGTAAAGTCAAGAAAAAATGTTGTATGCACATGTTCTCTTATGCTCATTATAGCGTTATAGCAGAATAGGTGGTTGTAAAATGGCGAAATAAACGTTCGTTCCGAATGTGAATTTTCTAGCGGTGTTTTTTTCGATCACGTAACCAAACTCGATTTTCCATTACGCAGGTTAGTTTTGTCTATCATTGCATTATGCCTTTCTTTTTTAGGATGTCTTTACATGCATAAACTAGCTGAGAGAAGCAATTAGGCGATTTTTTCGATATCGACGTTCGATGTTGTTTACGAAGCTGCGTCGTCTAAGTTAAGAGTAGCTCACACTCGCCCCTGCCCTTGTTGGTCTTATCGTCCCCACTCAGCCGCATTATCCTTTCTCTCATAAGGCCAGTGCGTTCACGTGCTAAAACTGTTGTGCCAACGTAACCTGTTTTGCTAGTAATACTTACATAAAGATGGACACGTTGGACGATGACACTGTCAACTTACAAGGCTAGGGGCAACCTTAGGTACCTTCATTAGCGAAACGTGTTCTTTAGACAGAAAGCTATTCAACTAATATTTATAAATGCTGAGAAGCTAAAGTCATTTTTATTACTATTAATTACTATTATGTAAAATGTTCTTGTGACTGTAATAATCCGGTACTTTTAAACGAAAAAGAGTTTGTATATGTACTAACGTCTCTGCTACCGAAAAGGAAAGATGATTTCGAAGAGCCTTCGAGCTGGTGGGGTATTACAAGGAAGAGATGTTGTTATAAATTATTAATTTGGATCCTTGCAAAACTTGCGGGCGGGCGTTATCTTTGAGGAACTAAACGGCATTCTGGTACGAGCATTTCATCTACCTCCTCGAAGATCCTCCTGATATACGTCCAGCGTACTCTGAACAGCCGGTGCCGAAACACAGTTGCAACTAGAGTTGGTAAGTGTAAACTATTTTATCAGGTAGGGAAAACTAAGCTGAATAAGGAGGAATGTCTATAGTAAAAGAGTCACAGATAAAGTGACGTCCAAGTTACTGACTTCAGGCTTTTTGTCAGCACTATTTAGTCGTCAGTTGATTTTAACTGTTGTTGCTCTCTTACGCCACCTTACATAGCTATATAGCCATATAAGTGCATGTGTCCCCTGCGAATGTTACATAAGGCATCTAATATTCACGCGTAGAATTCGTGGGGGCCCCTCGAGTGAGTTTTTTCTGGATAACTCTGCCGATCAGCAGTAATCAACCCAAATTGACACGCTCTGTCTGAGTAGGGTCTATAATTACAAATCCCAGCATATATTGCACATACATATCAGCAACTTTTACGTATATATATAAATATGTGTAGCAGTTGTTGATTTCCAATATAAAATCCACATGACACAGAAAAAAGCTGCGTTTTCAAAATAGTTCGGACGAAAGTGCTTCAGAACATAGTGGGCTGCTCAAGAACATACTTCAGATGAGCAAAATAACCATCGATGACGTTGTATCAAAGTTTAATCCCTCCAAGCGTATCAGAGCCCTTACTTAGAATGATAACCTAGGTTTACCTTTAGTCTCTGTGGTAATCCACTCAACGAGAGCGCTGTTCGTCAGTAAGTCTTGTCCTATACAGAAAACGATTTTGTTCTTTATGCCGCTAGTCGACATCATCTTCAGCAAGGTATGTCATTGACCTCGAGCTCGATATCAACTTGCGGAAGACCGTGGCGCCGAGTCGCGGAAAACACGTTTGAGGAAAAGACGCATCTACACATGACCAAGAAGCTAGCAAAGGCTCATAAACGACCCACAACCAGAAAGAGAACAGAAAGCATTACAACAGCTCCGGTAGTACCAGGACGCCCGAAATAAGCTAAAACGATGCATAGGACGAAGCAAGAAAAGATCCTGGCGGAAACTTATTGAGGCGGTCGACTGAGACGCTTTCGGACCTCCGTACTAAACAGTTATGAGCAGAATGAAGATTAAATCGCCACCGCTCCTTTCTGACGTACTGGTGAATGCGGAATAAAGAGTCTCTTCTCAACGCAGCCCTGGAATGGTGACACAGCGTTCGAGGTTGATGAGCGAGGCATCTGTGAAGTGATACTTGAAGAAGCGGCAGAAGCATGAGGAAAGCTAACGACGGGCAAAGCATCTGGACCGGACGGCGTGCCGCCAGAGGTGGTCCGTATGCTAATCAAAAGATGGCCAAAAATCTTTCAGAAGTTAGCAAATGACATCCTGTGACAAGTAATTTTTCCGGACGCATGGAAGGAAGCAAACTAGTGCTGATCCCAAAGCCCCGAAATAAAATTAAGCCGACGGCCTGACACGCAGCGAACGTTTTTAGTAAGCACATTTCGCAAAAAACACAGATGACACTGGTAACAGCCACATCAATTAGTGATCAAAGGAAGCTTTCGGGTAAAACAGCGCTGGCGATCTTCGATCTAAAAGTGATCTTTTATTTATTGTACGGTAGCTTAGCCAAACGTCTTGAAGTATGTATTCTAAGCTTGTATTCTTAACCAAGAAACAGGATAGTTTACTTACTCTTTAACACGCCGATATTCATCGAGGAGCAAGAGCGAAAACCTGACTTTAAAAAACAGAAGTTTACCGTCATTTCATCCGCGAGTATGAGTCGGAAATGACCAACACCGCCTGATGGAACAGTGAGCAAAGCAGCCAACTCGCTGTGATTCGGTACTAGGTTCATAGACCTCATTACATTTCCTTTTAGGCGTTCAACTTGCCTTCAACGCTGCCGCTGCCGATGATGATGATGATGATGAGAACCTCGCACCCTGTGTTATGCAAAATGTTGTCTATCAACAATATCTCTCCATGTATCGTCCTCCTTGTAAAAATACAGGACGGGACATAATGATTTTAATTTGGTATTAAGCTTCTGTGCCGATGACCGTATTTTACGTTGTTAAATTTTATATGTATCGAGTATAATTAATAATACTAAATTAATAAAAAAACAAAATATATGCATAGCATTTTACAGAACATGTGCTCCAAAGAATCTTGCATTGAAACGACGGGGAGCACATTATCCATGCTTCATTTCGCTCGAAAAGGTTTCGATAAATAAACCAGCTCGCCCTTCCTGAGCTGCAGTCAACTCTTTTGTAGTCCTTAACCTCCTAATTTCTATTCCTTTGGTGATTCTAACAGTGTAAATTTATTGTTTTGCCCAACGCTTCTTTGCCCAGTGTTTTACCAGTTTTCCATATATTTCATAAAATAGATGACTATAAATGTAATCTCGATTTAAAGCACTAAACTATAGCTTCGCCTCTGATTTCATTATCTTCTGATAACACAAATTTGAGATACCAATGTAGATAGCCAGATTTGGTGTAAATCTTTACCGATTTGCTTCTGCTAATAGTGAGTATTAAATTAAAATATTTATATCCGCGAAACAGCGTTAGACGAGCTAAATATGATAACGTATAATTATCACGACTATCTTAATAAGTGCGATACACGCTGTTTAAATATATAGATTACTAATAAGCTTTATTCTTACAGCCTCATGCGATTTGATTCTGGAACCGTTTCTGCATATTGAATAGTTTGAAAAGTAGGTATTCAAGTATTGCGAAAAAACATGTCAAGCTTGTACTTTTATTTATTTATGATATAAATATTATAAAGAAGCGTTATACTAAATCGTTACATGAATAAATTCAGTAAAAATAAAACTTCCTAAAAAATCAAATTTGAGCAATATTGTCGCGCGTATTTTTGTTTTTCACAATTCGTCCTTTTCGCCAACTTATTATTATTATTACATGCACAAACCGACAAGTCAACCAATTTTACTAAATTTAAATGAGATAAGCATCAGTAATTCATGAGAGGTGTTTCACGCTATCTGTTATTAAATTTAATCCAAACCGGTATAAAGAGGACAGACATGAAGGCCTTCAATTACATTTTATGATTTCGACTTCCAACCAAGCTAAATGAGCACCTCACTTGAAGCATTATGCCAATGTTTTTCTTCCATAAGTGTCTATAAATCTACGAAATTAAAGCCACCTGCGTTTACATTCAACGGTGATTCTTTTAACGAGTAACGGCTTAAGCAGTCTTGATTGAAAAGATATTTTGCATGCACTTAAGCTTTAAAGTGATTTCATGGATTTTCAAATGCCATTACATTTTATACCAATAAGGTACCGAAGCAAAACTACCTGCAAGATTAATTTTCAAGCGATGCAGTCTACTTGGCTTTCTTGTACGGTGCATTTCCCGTTTTTTTCCTTTTCGACGAAGACACGGCCTCTTTTTTGATGTCAAATTTCCGTTTAGGGGCAGGCGTAGATGGTAAAACTTTAAAGAACGAATCCAGTCGACCTTGCTGTGAGCTATTTTTGCCCTTATGTAATTTTTTCGCTCCATTCCTAAAAAAAAAAAAAAAAAAAAAAAAAAAAAAAAAGAATAATCTGACTACATTTTTGGCTTCTTCTTATCGACCTAAATTTTAAATCGCATGCGAGCACCTTTATATTTACAATTTATATGGGTTTACCATTGGGATCTCAAGCTGCACTTGGGATGAATCAACGGGAACATTTCAGAAATTCTCTAACACTGATTTCGAGGTAAAGTATACGTGCTGCCGACATAATAGCTGTCTAGTCTAGAAAGAACTGCAGGTCCTGTTTGAATCATTTTCGCGCCTCCGCGACAGTTTAACTCAGATCAGCTGTCAGTTATTTTGCTGCTTCCTCTGGTGGGTGAGAGCCCGTAGAAACCTTGTGGCATATATGGACTATAAGAACATATATATATATATACATATAATAGTATTAATATAATAATATCAATTAGAATAGTACTGTTATACGGGAGTACTGCGTGTTTCGATCTGACATAAGAATGATTCTGCTAGTTTACTAGTTTCGCAATTTGTAAGCGCTCTATGCATAGCCACCATTAAGTTGTCTCTATAAATCTTTCAATTTTTATGGCGCAACACTTTGTAGCCCGCGCAACCGTATATCTTAGTTTAATACGTTCTAAGCTTTTCGGCTAATTCTAACATAGTTTTGAATCACCTTCTTTCTTTGCTTGAGTGTAGTGTGTAACGGGAGAGACAAAGGAATTTGTTGTTTTCACAAAGCTTTACAACGTGAAATGACAGCAGAAAACATGGCAGTCTTCATTTCACGGATTCTCAGTGCGCCCAGTGAGGCGGGAAGTCTGACCTGTTCTGGTTTGTTCTCCTGATAGCTGACACTAAGATGCCGTGAACAGCACTTATATTCATACATCTAAATTCAGTTCCTTTAAGCTATCTGAGGCATTCGGGTAGCGTAAAACATTAATAACCCGCCATGCTAAGAAAGAATGAAGGATGACTGATGAGTTACTAATTCACAGTAACAAAAAGCTTTCCTTCCTGCGGTCTTCTCCTGAAGAATTTCTTCCTGTTAGCGTCTGTATATAAAACACTTGTTGACAGACATTGTCACTTGACCCTCAATATTTACCTTAAAACGAAACTTATTAAACAAATGAGTGGAACTGCTTCTTCTTTCATTTTATTGGCTGATGTTTTTGCACGAAACAGTCATACATGTAACTCTATCGCCGTCGATAGCACTTAAAATTCACCCTTACTGTAGCTTTTAAAGTTTTTAGTACGTCAATATAAAAGTAAATCTTCTTCAATTTTGATTAACGCAATTTTTTGAACACAGCAGATTTCGTGCTGGGTTCACCCCTCCGTATAATGTCAAGTTGTTATGGTTGTTATGACAAGGTCGTGTATATTGGATCTGTTAAAAAGTAATGGCGATTTTTAAATGTTTGTTTTTCCTTTTAACTCTCGACTGTTAACTTATTTCAATATTCCACTTGAACACGTTTTTCCAAACCCATTGTATAGCGAATCTCATTTCACCTCAGGTCGACGAACTTATTTTCCAGGTAAAAAAAAAATGCGCTTTTGGCACTTATTTAATTTCGCCTTTTGCCAAGATTAGGAAGCGACCAAAACAGCCAGGGATATTTATGCCATATGCGGTGTCCACTCCATGCTTGAGAGAACTGCTCATAGATGGTTTACAAAACTCAATAACGGCATCTAGTCTTTAAAGGACGCACTATGGTCCAGTCGGCTATCCTAGGTCAATGAAGATTTTGCTTGTTAGTCGTTAAACAACTTGTTAATTGGTTGAAAATATAAATAGTTTAGCCATTGCCAGGCATCTTGGACCTATGGAATTTTATCAAAAAGCATGGTCCTGGATGTCTCCTGACTGCCCCTGAGTGAAAGGCACAAGAAAACATGGTTTCTTATTTTCTTTCAGCATCTTGCCCAGTACGGAATGACAGATCTATATACAGAATTATTATGAGTGATCAAAAGTATCTCTTATAATATAAAATAGAGTATATTAACTGGCTCCGGGGGATATGCTTAAGTCTGAAGCTAAGCCAATCCCCTTCCCAAGAAAATTACCGTTTAATGCCATTGGAAGGGCCTTATACACTGGGAAAGTATTGAAAGAAACAAGACGATCCAATGCGTCAAGCAATCAAAGCCTTACAAAAAAATATATAAATAAGGCGAAGTGATCTCTATACGACAACGCTAGACCACACATGACAAAAATCGTTGAAACCAGCCCACATAAGTTTGAGTAAGAGGTTTTTTTGCACCAACCATATTCTCTAGATCTAATGCCAACGGGTTACCGCCTTCCTCGACTACTGACAAACAGAAGTTGCAATTGTACATGTGACAACGGAACAGGTCTCAAAAAATGGCTGAAAAAGTGTATAGCCGATCTGAATATATTTGGCGAAACCAAATGTATGAATTAAGAAAATGACCTAGAAAGCTACAGGAAACACATAACAGATTATTTCTTCTTAAAATGATCAATTTCAAAATCTCAATTCATAAATTTCAATTATCTATTATACTGATTAAAAAATAATAGCATGTTTTACTTAACAAAAAATGCAGCTTTACTTTCAAAGTAAAACATGCTATTATTTTTTAATCAGTGGAATAGATAATTGAAATTTAGTGTAAAAGAATCTAATTCTGTAAATGAAAGAATAATTACATCGACTAGATCAGTTCGCATGTATCCTAACAAATTTGAGATAATCACTGTTAATAATCTGAGTTTAAAACTTTTTTTTATATTTTAACATAATATTACTAAACTATATACGCGCCATTTTAACCAACGGCTTTCTGCTATTTTTTTTGATAACACCGTAATCTCATTATTGTAGAACTTTTATGGTTTCTGGCCAAAAATTGCGTCTTTCCATTGAAATTAGCACCATTAACGCGGTTCTGCAGAGACCGAAACAAAGGACTCGGCCTATTTGGCATATGCATTAAATTTTTTTATCCAGGTTCGTTATGTAGCTAGAAGACTATGTGGTCTGGTATTGTCATGGAGGATGACGGCCCCAGTTTTCTATTCCTGTCAGTTTTTTCCGGTGACGCGTTAGTCGTAGACAGTAGAGATCCGAATGCACTGTTTGGTAGAAACTCATAATGTCTGATTTTTTTTTAATCCCACGAAACATATAGCATCACCTCCTTTGACGTGAGCGCCGCCTTTGTTAAAAATTGTCGCGCTTTTTCTTTGCACATTAGTATCGTATGAAATCTACTTTTTATCGCCTGATACCAACCGCTTCACAGATGGTTTGATTTAGTTGTGTCACTGTGAAGTTGCATAGATAGAAATTCGATCAAGTAAATTCTTTTGCGTCGATTCAATTGGCAACCATTTAGCTTTTCTCTATATCCAGCTAACTTCAATTAAAACTAAGTGCTAGATGTTTAGTGCCTTGGCGATGTTACGGCTACTCAACTGTCGATCTTGCTCAATTTCGGCAATACTATTTTCAACTTTTTTCGTAATTAGTCGACTTCTACAAAGATAGCTGTCCACATCGAAATATCTAGAACGAAAGCAACAGAATCATATTTTTCTGATAATATATCTTGACTATGTAGCACATTTTTTATGAGCCCGAACAGTATTTGCGCCTTTAACGTAACAAAATTGCAAAATGCCGCAAATGTTTGCTGAAATTTCATTCATTTTCAATCTTTTTGCTCTACCTCAAATCTGAATAAAGGCATTTTGACGATGTCAACACGTCAACAAGTCACATCAACGACCTATCAAAACGACTCATATTATTTGAGAGATGCGATTTTAAAGCCACCCGTCTAAATAGTTAATACTTTTTCGATAAGCTAATATAAGAGTGCCATATATAAGGAGGCTGTACTTGTTGTGTTTGTGAGAAACATAATGACTGGCCCTCAGCTTATGACATCTTATTTTGATTATTCGGTTTGATACCCTATTACCAATATTCTATTATGGATAGGTGGGTATGCATTTGACGCACACACAAGAAGCCATGAAAAGACATTTTAAACCCAGAACGATTAAGGAGTTATTATATCACGTAGAAGTACTTGCCGAATTCTTTCTTCGTTAAAACCGTTTTCTTCACACAGGAATTTTACCAGTCCATCTTCGTTAGGCTCCATCCACCTAAACTCCAGCTCTTGGCCTGGGGTAACTTCGGGTTTTTCAAAGAGTTCTCTAGCCCTTTCAAACTGCCAATTTTCGGGTACGGTATATTTCTAAAATAAAACGTTGGGAATCAGTTATTTGTCATTATAAGAACTCATATTTGAATATATACACATTCCTTATTTGCCAGAAGTTTGGCTTCTTTAATTAGTATCTAACAATGTGTTTACTTTTCTGTTTTACCGACATTAACAAATAGTATACTAAAATCAAAACAAAAGCGGATATGATATAAAATAGTAAATGTGAAAATGTAATCGAATAATTGGCTCCTCACCTTAGTATCAAGATTCTGAAGAATATTTTCAATTGAACGATGCTGACGCATGAGATCAATGGCTCTCTTAGGTCCAATACCTTTGATGCTTTCACAGTAATCACATCCAAGTAAAATGCAGAGATCAATAAACTCCCTTTGAGTGAATTCTAGCTCACTTAGTATCTTTGAAAGAGTGAACTCCTTAATTGGCATTTTCCTACAACCACAAACACATAGTTTTATTTTTGTATCAAACTTCACATAACACATATTAGTAAACCTGCTGGGTTCGATTTCCAGCTAGAAACGCTTGTAAAATTATTGAATAGTAAGTCTTAGTAACTCGTTATGAAGTTACGTTTGGCCAGCAAGAGGCCCTACTATCAACCTTTTCCTAATATATCAATGTTCTTTTGAATTTATTGGGTTAAATGGAGAGTCTTGGCGAACTTCAAGACGAAGAGAAATTCAATCTCCCCTAACTAAAGTCAACTATGGTTATATTAGCATAAGTATCTGGTATAACCTCCTTAGTATGTCCACTTTTCACCAATTATATCGACAACCATTAAAATCTTCTGAAACATGCAAACGTGGAACTTCCTTAGTTTTCTTTTATGATGCACATAACACAGTCTTCGGAGAAAACGATAATTTTCTTCAAATTAGAACGTTTAAGGAAAAATGGGTAATAGAATAAAAATGGGATAATAGAAGTTTCTCTGGTTCACACACCTGGCCTCGCTGAATGTCATATGTCTAAGTACAATAGGTGCCCCAAAAGTAAGACAATCCATATCCTCGGTGGCGGCCGCAAATACTTTCCCACTTTTCACCAGCTCGGCACATTGAGCCTCGGCTTCACAAGGCGCCTCAAGAAAAGGAACACCCATGAGATCAAGAAGACGTTTGGCATCTTCATTGTGCTGCACAGCAACCAAGACAGACGCACCAATATTATAACCACAATAGAACGCTTTCATATTCTTTTATGTTTTTTATTGCTTTATCCTAGGGCGGTAAATAACTAAGTTTTATATACTTATATTCATGGCGAAATCGATAGGATGCACAGAACTTATCAGGCTACTGAAACACACAGGGTCCCACACACGAGAGATAATAGAAGTCCTCCAGCTACTTTTAAAGTTTCACAAGCGCAAGCAATTATGGGAAGTGAACGCATATTGTTAGTCACCACAAAGATATCGTAAATTACGTCAACTTCGAATAAATGAAAGTAACCTCAGTAAAAGCTTAGAGGGGTCGCTTTGGGATACAGCACGAACCACTTGCCTGCACTAGGAAACCTTTATATTAAAGGCAATGACTTTAGTCCTACATATTCATGATGCCGTTATATCATAAAATAGAACTGAGGACCAAACAGCAAGCAGTGCCTTGTTGTTTGTTTTGCAGACAATGGTAAATTTTAACATAAATCATAAGTGTCTTACATATAAATCACATAACAGTACCTGCTTTGTGACCTTTACAAGCCTTCTCTGATACTTATTAATATCCTCCTGATTTCCGAATTCAGTAGCTTTTTCTAACTCTTTCTGAGCTTCTTCACGTCTCTCAGCGCGTTTTTCCAGTTCTCCGATCTTCAGGTCAGGTGGTTTGCCATCGAACACATACAACGGCTTAATACCTACAAGTTTAGACCGTATAAAAGTACATGCAGTGGTTATATCCTGAATGTGATCCCAAAGGTTTCAATCAAAAAGGGGTCGATCACTGAAAAAAAATACAAGTTGATGTTATACATTTTAGCAAATGCATTCAGACCAATAAAATTAAATCCTGCTGACATCATCAATCTACTTTTTCTAGATTGCTAACCATTCTCGATCATGCGTATAGTTCTGTAGAAGAATCCGACGAGATGCGAAGTTGTTTCGCCATCAGCATTGGTGAGCATGTTATTTTCTTGACGAACGGCAATCAAGAACTGGTAAAGACACATCGATGCATCCAAAGCAATCTTGCGGCCTGAAAGTATAATCAAAAGTTTATACTCAGCTAGCTCGCGGTTACGGGGATATTTTTAATAAATGTTTCTAAGCTTGGCACTGGCATAAATAGAACTTTCAATGCTATGGAAATATTGATGCTTATCAAGAAAATAGTTAATGGAAAGTGCAGTAACATGATCAGCTACATCTAGTACTGAACATCAGGTTCGAAGGATTTAGCGAGCTGCAATTTCTTTACAGAGATGTTTATAACTTCAACTAAATGTTATAAAGAGATAATTGAAAATAGAGCTAAGTAAAATGCTCTCTTTCAAACCGATAAGCTAAGCTATCAGTAATGCAACTCGTTTGGAGGAAACATGTGCTAACTTCACCTAACGTTTATGATACGGAAAAAGAGAACATCTTGTGTGCAATACGTTGACATACCACTATATAGCGATTAATGAATGGCCTAAACCATCGATATAATCTGTATGAAACACAAAGCAAACAATAACTAAAGAAGGTAATAGGAGAGGAAAAGGTGAACACAATATTTACAAAATTCGTAGCTATGTTGCAACGTTTTTGCAACGCTGAAAAAGCTTACCAAAGAAGTTCTTTATCTCTCCCTCCTTAATGGCACCTGGCGCAACATCGGCAATTAACTTCGATAAACCTAAAATTCCCATTGTGGTCCGGGTCGTATGATGCAGGTTCAAAATATTAGGTCACACCTATCGACATGTACTATATATCAGATGAAGCCGATAGTGCCAAAATGTTGAAAACAAGTTGAGTAAAGAAGAGTGTTGTGCGCCAATTGTATTAACACAGTAAATTTACTAGATACACCAACGAATATTCATGATATGTAGGTTCTGTTAACTCACAGAAGTGTTGGACTGATAATGTAAAAGCACAACGTATAGCAGCATTTTTGTATTGAGTTTTTTGTCGCTGTGAATAACTAAGCTTTATCGGTTTTCTATAGTTTTTAGAAAATGTTAACCTAGTCAAAATGAGATGTGCGGATTTTTTCTACGGAGTCGTCTGCTTATCGGGAATCTGAACACGAAAATAAAAGTAATGCAGACATGGCCTGTTCGGATAATCTCTGTATCCAGACTTGCGCATACGATCAACATTTTAAGTAGTAAAAATAACGTGCAACATGTTAAAATTACGTTCCTTCATTCAATGCAAGTATGCAGTTCCTGCGTCGCGCAACGTTTCTATTGGAGTGGTACCTTCGATCGGATCACCGACCAGGAACGACTTTGAGGTGAACCCTCGATTCGTCAATCGCAACCCGCGAAACCTAGAGCAGATGCTTCTCGCTCGAAAACCTGTCGGTTGGGAGTGGGATCGTCCCTCAAGAACCTACTGGTATCGGCTTGAAATCCAATTAGCGAAAAGAAATGTGTTTGGTCAGTATAGACCTCTGCATAATACAAAAATGTAACTCCTCTGGTAGCGAATCAGCTACAATTATAGTACGATTCCTGTAAAATGGATTTCGTCAATTACCCTGTCCCCACCACTTTTTGGTTGCATAAGTGTCACCCTTAGGATGAGGTTTACTACAAATTAATTATTGCTAGGCAGTGCCAACTCAACCAACTTACTGTGTATATTGGAATACGCATATTTCCGCGTTTTATAAAGAACGCTTACTACGAAACGTATATATCAGGACTGCTTGACACAGCGCATCGACAAAAGACGGACTGGAAAACATAATAGTAGTTCATTTCGTAAATCATAATATCTTAAAATAAGTATTGCTAAAATTCCTAATTATTAATTAATAAAATTCCTACTTGTTAGTTTAAGGAATGTAGGCATATACAAATGTAGCATTTTTTTGGATTGTCTTCGCTCGAAGATTTAAAGCCAAGTGTAGCTTGCATTATAGCATAGCTCGAAATTTCATTTAATAATTGAAACATCCAACAGGAACCGCGTTATGCATAGGCAAATATTACCCATTTAATTTTAAAAATAAGCACAATCTTACAGGCAAAGTGGTGCATAATAGTGGCAGCTGCGTAACAGAAGCTTCCACTACAGAATGGGGAATTAAAAAGCAACTCGTGTCAACGGCTGATAAAGGTGCGGCTTTTGCAGTCGGCCGCGTTTTAGCCCGCCGTTGTCTTGAAGCGGGAGTATTAGCTGTCCACGTTGATATACCTGAGGAGAAAAAGACATCAAAGAAGGTAGGGATAATTTAGGTGTGGTAATACCCTTCACATTTAAATAAAGCTTTCAAGCTTAGAACGTACGCATTTATACTAATTGGTTATTTAGTATATAATCACATCATACATTTAGTATCACACTTTTTGGTTAAAAAGTGTGATGAATATTATGTATTCTGTTATCGTTGTTTCTATGCAACACACTGTCCTGCTGTTTCTTAGCCAAATGGTCTTAGTGGAAGTCTTACGTGATTTTCCGGGGTATTGGCATATCTTGACCTATTTTGCCCTCCAGCTCATATGGGGTATTTTTAAAACCATAGGGCTGTTCTATTCTTCAAACACCCTAATGTAATTATTCGCACCTATTTCTTTTTTCTATTTCTTATCGACGGTTTATAGAAAAAAGTTGTGCTCAATATTATCAGTCAGTCGTCAGCGGCAACTGCCTTCGCAGCACTAGTAAACCAACAAGATCGACGAGCATTCTTTATTTCCGTTTGTGTGCAGCAATGGTTACCGTTACGACAACAATCCTTCTCCCGTTTTTTAGCAGACAAGTGGATGTCCTGTACTACGTTTAGTTCAACTTCAATTACAACGGCTGTTCTGAATATTAGTATACATCAGTAGGAGCAGGAGACAGGAAATAGCGGCAAAAATAGGTTATTTATTGTGCCATGCGCAGAGCAACTATAATTGAATAAAGAAAGAATAGTCAAGGCTACAACATAGAGCCTCTGAGAAGGATTTGTCTATGAATGTTTGAAGAGAATGATTTTTACGCGCATTCCGCATGGTACATAATCCATCTGTTAGCAATCGGGATTATGCTAAATGTAATTACTGAGCTAAAGAAAAACGGAAATATTTCTAGTTTCGCGTTCCGAAACGTTATCTCCCCGCTCTACTTTTGACAAATAGGGGCGTAGGTTTCACTTTATATTATCCCAGTGACACTGCTTATCTCTTGTGATTTTAGTCGGTCATGCATTCTTGTGACTTTAATATGCGAAACGTGTTGGAGGCTATTATAGCAGATCCCCCGTTATACATGTCAACTTCGTCTCCTGTTACAACTTCGGGAAGTTTCACCGGCTTTCGATATCGAATTTAGTAGTAATAGCAATTTTACATGCGTAAACAAATTGCGCTGCTTATAATGTGGCTTACGATGTTCGACGGCGTCTGCCGCTTCACAAAATACTTAAATCAATTCCACTCCTCTAGCAAACATTTCAAGTTTGGAGACGTACTGCCAAGGAAGGGACAGCACGACCTTGAAGTCGATTTTTAGATTGTTCCGTTCTATGTGTCGCGTTGCGCTTTAGATGACCTTAAGGAAGACAGTTTCGATATGTCGAATAGCTACAAGCGGCCGTGCTGACTCCGCGATGCCTGTTGATCCTTAACGACTTGTGAAGTGCGTCTGGAGTTGAAAACTTCCGTTACAATTAGAAGACGCAAAAGGAAAAAAGGCTGAGTGCGTAGCGTTTCAAAGCTACAAGCCGGCGGTAGACAGCAAGATATTTAATTTTGCTAAAGTTTGACCACTGACATTTAGTAGCTTCAGGAATGAAATTTCCAACTATTTTGTTTCTAAATTCTTTGAGCTCGGTGTGAACATGTGGGTACTGTTGTAACTTAATTTTTTATACAAGAACTACACAAAAAAACGATTTTAAGAATGCTCAGAAACATAAGTAACCTCAACTAGATAGTTTTTGTTTATGAATATGTGGAAGCAGTCTATCATATAAGAAAGTGACGCTGTTGGCATCTTACACATAGCAAGAACAAATAAAGGGCTTTACCTATATACGCTGTAGCTAAAAAAAGCTAGAAATCATAAACTGAATAAAGGTTAAATTGTGCAAAGTTTGCAATAGATAAGTGACTCATATAATTTTATATGTTCTCTATGGAGTTTTGTATACACCTTTGCTTTCCAGGGCCTGCCTAAATCTTGCAATAAAGAAGTATAGTGGTGAAAGTAAAGAAGCTAAGCAAGCGATTACCCTCTCTTGAGCTATTTCAATAATTTTAACGTTAATTTTTAGGTTCAGTCGTTACTGGATGGGTTCTCGAAAGAGGGTGTCGCACTAAAGGAGCCTGGCGATCTGAATGAAACGGAAGATAGGCCTCTTGTTACCATGTACAGATAAACAAATGTCTGAGCTAAAATAAAGTAATAAAAACTACAATTTTCTTAAAAGTCTAGTTTCATTAATCTATAATAATACTGTATAACAATAGAATGTTATAGGTGCTATAGACGACGCCTGTTTCTATTATACGACGATAGAATACGGCGCGCTCTGGAAAGCTCGTTGGGTTAGTCAAAGAACCCGAATCTGAGCACAGAAAAGTCTACGGTGTAATCTAGGTGGTATCCGCCATAGCTCAAAAAAGGTATCAAGGGATTAGGTAGTTTAAAGTAAATTAGAGGAAGCAACTCAGCTCTGAAATAAGAAGTTGCCACACAAAAATAATAGAATTAAGCTGCATGCAGGTTTTTTTTTCAAAATACGCTTCTGTTGAACCTCAGGCTCCGGCACGAGTGATGTTTGATTAAATGCCATTGTATCCGAATGGGGTGCATACATTATATGCCACACTATTATGAGCAAAAGCAAACCTGTCGATAAATCTAGACAATACAAGTATTTGCTTTGCTACGAATTTCGCCTCTGAGTATGTCTTTTCCAACGCCACTAAAAATACTTACGAGGTAACGTTTATTATAGAGCATTGTCACTTCAGAACCAGCTGCAGTCGGCTTATCTACTGGACGATAAGGATAGGACGAAATCGCTAGTAATGCAGCGCATTAAACTTTGCTCTGTAATTCTGACGTCGATAAACTTCGGATAAATACCATTTCACTCGAGCGTGCCGATGTGTGACTTGGGCACTTCCTTCCAACATTATAGGCACTTGACTGATTGACGATTACTTCTATGCACTCTCCGGTTTTAGGTTTGAACTTGAACCAAGCCTATGCTTAACGGAAGCTTGTCTATGTGATGGTACCATGGACAGACCCGAGACATAACCAGCCAAGACACAAACAAGAGATAAACAAGCAAGCAAATTTCTGGACGACATTCAGATTGATTCATTAAAAGGATCTGGTTGGGTAACTAGCCTCTTATGTGCTATAATAAGATCTAAATTCCGCAAGTTAGAAAGAATTCACATTATCGGATGTCGTTTGCGAGTTTTTAAATAGAAAAGTGATATTTGCTTCTACTAAAAGCGGCCTGACCTTATTACTATTGTGCACAATGGTATGTTTACCGGATTCAAGATCCCTTCTCTGACTTGGAACGCGGTTTTATGGAAAACAATTATATGTCATGTAAGTAGGTTATATCATAATTAAAGCACTGCTAAGAACAGTGGTGGCTGAAAAGCGCACCGTTATTGGTCGGAATGTTCGAGGCTCTTCATTTCTGGGAGATCAATTCCACATCGGGCTAAACTTTTCAACGTCCACTTTCAAGGCACAAGCCTAATAAAAACATCCACAGAAAGCTTCGCGGTGCATTTATTAGTCTTCAAGTTCTAAAAGAACCTGAGCCTTCCTTCCAGACGGTCACAAAATAGCTACTAAAATTTGCTACACCTAAAAGCGTTTAAAGAATAGGGAAGAGATACGGACTCGCTATGAGTGATGATCGAGAGTTCTTAGGATTCCTGGGTATTTGTAATCGCTACCAACAAATGATAACACAAATTCATATGTGAGCCACAAACAAAAATGGTATCGACGAACTGCAAAGAGCAGCTCCGAATGACAACGATAAAACAGACGTTGACATTGGTCTTGGGAGTGTCAAAGCGCGCAGTCATGTATTTCGGGTTTGCAAACAAGGCGAAAAGGTTCCAACCCTCTCTGCTACGTACTTACTTCACTCGCTAAGCTGGCGAATCATTTCGTAATAATTTTAAAGGTTGGTTCGGAATAAAATATAATAGAGGAATAGCAAATTAATGGTGGGTAGTGCTCTTGGCAGAATTAAGTCTTCTGAGCCTTGCCGAGCCCCACACTCGGCCCAGATAAGGTTTGGTAGTGGTGCTCGGTTGTGTGTCAATAATACTACCCACTCTTAAAAAAAAATGAGGCGAGTAGTGGCATCATCCGAAGAAGCCACTTCAGCACTATAAGATTTATTATTATAATATTTAGCACAATAATGCGAATTTTTTTTTGTAATTATGGTGCAGTTGTCACGCCAAGGTTAGTTTTCGTCGTTAAGCGATAACTTTGAAACTAATGCGGTCAATAGCGCTGTTTCCTGGTGCTTACTGGTGGATGCCACTTATAAAAATGAATGATTCCAAAGCCGTCGTTTAGTCGCTAATTTTTAGTATCAGTCATCATGGTATTTGGAAAAGTGAAATCAAAATTCTTGAAGCTGGTGTCGCAAACGTGCAATCTGCTTCGTGATACAAGTGCAACTGCATGAACAGCAAACAATAAAATGCTGTAGGTTGTATAAACTAGAGCTCGAGCTCTCTATATTTGTATATATTTATACGTATAATTCAAAACTAGTGTGTGTTAAGTCGCAGGAGGTCGTAAGAATAGAAAGTATAAATAATATATTTCAATGGAGGGTACTACCCCTACTGAAGTTGTCATAAATGTACATAGTGTTAACCTTTAAATATTAATTTGCGTATGAATCAAATAATGTTTAAGTCATCTAGGATCAAGAGGTCTCAAATTAAAAAAATTCTAGAAAAGTAGAAATAATAAACCATTGTGAAATAATTTATCACGAACATCAGAAATGATTGTGTTAGCTGAAATACTATTCAATGCTTCAGCAATGTTTGTTTTTGAACGATTTGTGAATAAAAATTTATAGTATCCGTTTGTGACCTTCGGCAGCTAACGACAGAGCTACGAAATGCAGTGAATAAAATCACATAAAATATGCCTTATCGGGATAAAAGCTTGTAAGTTTACTGTTCTATGGAAGCTGCGACAAATAGGAAATACTTGTGCTTGCAAACTCATTTCGGTTCATAAATGCTCTTAGTCGAATAGATATTGATACAGGAGATATTACTCATTTAAGGGTTAACGAATGCCCTTAGTCGAATGGATATTTGATAAAGGAGGTATTCTCTAGATTTTGCATACTTAGCTTTCTAATCTATCTAAGTTTGGCAATCTAAGTTAAACGCCCATTGCCATAGGGCTCGTCTTCAATCACTATATTTTACACAGAACCCTTGAGTGTTCTGTATGATCGCAAACTCAATTAAAAATCGGGACGATAAAAATGTATGGTCTGTTAAGTTCTTGATACAGTTCTTGATACAATTTTCAATGCACAATCTTAACTTATTCTGTTATTAATTGATGCACAGCTATAAATAGGTTATGTTTGAGTGAAAGAAGTTTGTAAGACAGTCATAAAAAAGGTGACTGCTTTGTGCTTTGATATTGTAATGACTACGCATCTACCAATTAAAGAACTTGAACGCGATTTATTGTGTCAACAACGCGGTTTTCTCTGTAGTTCATAGACTCCGATTGAGTATCACACCGATGCGCTTAGGTGTACGGGTTAAAACCACAAACTTCATCAAATTGCTAGGGAAAAGAAAACAGGAAATAAGTAAGTTATTCACTTTTTTTTTTGCTTTATCTTATCGTTGTACCGCCATGTTTTTGGTTCAACACGAAGACAAAAAATAACTGGACTGAAACTGCTGTTTATTCACCTGTAAAATGGAATGCTTGGTAATTTGAGTCGCGACTATTTTTGATCTTTTTGTTCCCAATATTGATGCAATAACACCCTCAAGCTTATATTTGATTAGTCAACCAAAACTACGTCCGACTAGATTATTAACGATCTTATAAATCGTTATTTTTTTGTGATAATTCCTACTACCAAGTAGCAGCCATAGCTTAGACATAACATAATAGCTGGTCTGCTTACTCGCTCATACTCAGTCAAGCCTAATAGGGCGGGCCTTCGTGACATCACATCAACGTACATCACATCAAATTAATAACCGTCAAATACGTTTTCCACACCTTCCACATAGTCAACATTATGTATCTTTTAACCCCTAAAATTATCCAACACAAATATCATGTAATTATGTACTTAATTTGAAACTTCTAAGTTGAAACACTTGAGACAACTATTCCGGCTGCTAACACTACGTCATCTAACTTTAGTGCTCTAGTACTTTGTCGTCTACTAGCTAGACATAGCTGACATAAGTTACCTTATACTTGTTGCTGTCGTTATATCTGGAACTACAAATTAGCAGGTTACGCAATTTTTTAATTTTGCAATTCCTCGCTGTGTCGGACTTGCTTGTTTTTGCCTTAGACAAAAGAGAGTTTATCGCCCAATTTTCGATGCATAACTTCATGCATTCGATAACAACTCGTAGCTATCTAATCAATCGACACACTTTAGTGAGCTTTAACGTCGGCGAAGTCAATGACTATTTTGAAGTAGACATAGGGATAGTATTCGGAAGGCCCCATGTTAAAACCGGGTATCTCTTCCACGGGCCCTACTGCAGCACTGTTATCCAAATGGCTGTACAACTGGTTCAGCACGTCTCTCAGCCTGCGCATACAACGCTTTTGAGGATGAAGCAGCATACCCTGCAATAAAAATAAAGTTGAAACGAGATTAGTAATAAATAAATTATTAAGTAATAGATGAAAATAAGATTACATATGCAAACGTACTGTAAAGTTCCCATGTAGTTTATGTACATAATTGTACTGTAAAAATCTCCGAAGTTCTAAGCCCTATAAGAAGAAATAGTTAACCCTGCAGACCACAAATATTATCTCCCTATATATTTGATTTTATATAATAATATATTTAAAAATATATAATATAATATTTGTATGCGTAAATAATAGCAAATTAAATGTGAATATACCATAAATAAAATAACTACTTATTTTCCGTGAAGTCAATATGGATTGATAAATCGAATCATGCCATCGAGTCAGAGCCCTTTCGGAAAGTATATGAAGGTGATTAGTTTACCTGGAAATTAACCGGTAGTCCATAGCGAAGTACCGACTCGACAAAGAGACGCAGTGCCTTAGTGTGAATCCAAGCGATAAAAGCCTCACTGAAGTTGTTCTTTAACCAGCGAATGAGTAGCGCAAGCTGGCGTTTCTTTTCTGTTTCCATTCGACCACGCTCATCTTTGCCTGATTGAATGCTTTGTTCGTTATATTCGAAATCACGAACAATGAATTTGTTTGCTCGAGCCTGAGTCTTAAACTCATCGACAACTTTGCGGAAAAGTGTTACGGTGAATAATCCGTGATCTTGGTCTTCGTGTACAAGCTGTGTAGTTCTTGGGACGACCATAGTTGTCAGCGTTGCATAGTTCTCCATCCATGCCTTAAACAACGCTTTGGGGACAACGACAAGGAGCGTTACCAGATACTCGGAACCAAGCACAAAATGCTCCTTTCGTACGAGATCTCCCAGATTGCGCACAAGTAAGGACCCTGTTTGCTTGCGCTCGTACGACTGAATATTGGATTTTAGCGTGTCGTATCCTGACGAGCGTGTCTTGAGCTCACTGTCGATCATCCCCAACTGCTTGTTAATCATTTGGGTTAGCGCGGGCAGCGGCTGATGCTTTGGATATTTTGCCACGTCCCAGCTGAACCGTTTGACGTAAAGCACCAAATCCGTTCCGTTCGCCTAGATCGGTATTCCGATCGTAGAGATTGCGCAACAGCAAACACGAAAATTCATAAAGTGAGGCTTGTCTGAACAGCACCTAACTGATGGAATAAATGGAGGTCTAAATCTTGTGAAACGAATAATAAATTGTAGTAATGGGCTGAAAACATTGTTTTATAGAACAATATTTATGCTACGCAAGGCAATATTCTCTTGGTGTCCATCGAGCTTAATGACACGTATGGAAGTAATAGCTAAATATTTTGGATATTTTGTATTTATGACAAACCAGGTTTTTCACTCTACTATATTAAAACATTCCAACTGGTTAAGGATCTGAGAACAATCGAAACAATTTTTTACCTTGAGATTTTCGCTGAATTTATCTCTCTGATCCTCGAACACATCTGCAAGGTAATTTGCAATCTTACGAGTAACTTGCTCTGTAAACTGGTCCACACGCTGCAGTTCATCAGATAGCGAAACTAGTTGATCCAGAGTTCCCACCTTTGAAAAAGTAAACAATATGAAACGAATGGTTGTTATACGTGAACGAAACAAGCTTCTGTGAAAAGAACCTCGTCTTATTTTTCATTCAGATCGCATAGAATGTTTACATCAGAAATGCTTGACATGCATATATCTGAACCGTGCTCGAAATACGAAAGCGATATAGCCTTTAAACCAAATAACCATCGAGTAAATTAACATTAGTATTACAGAGCCAATAACAAGCAATGCCCAAAGTGTGGTCTATTTATTGATACTTTATTGGCCATTTTTGGAGTTAAATAGATATCAAGGGTGCGAATAATTATGATTGAATTACAGTTAACAGAATTGAAATTAATGAGCCCTTTTCTAACGTTGCAAATATTATAATTTTTTTAATTACCATTTAGCTGACTTAGCATATGAACAACCTTTAAATTGCTGACAGGGCTGATATTGCACATTCATTTTCATTATTAGACACCCTAGGTATACTAATTGTATTTAGTTGCCCACCGTATTAATATACAAATTAAAGCTCGCATTTCTAATGAAGCAGAAAATTGCACTGAACAAATCATACTTCTTGAAACAATATTACACAGTTGTTCCAAATTCATGCAAGCTTTGAACCTACGGTTAATATGTTTACTAAGGTCAGGCCGGGTGAATACTGATTTTTTTTCGTTCTATTCGAGTTACCTTAAGATCAGGCAGATTGAATTTGTAGTTTGTTGCAAGCTGTTCTCGACCTATTGCTTCATTTAGTTTTTCCCATGTGTGCTGACATGTTTGCTCCCCTGGAGCCGATATCAACCAGAATTCGGTCATCGTAGTCGCAGGAATAGCCTGTGAAAACAAAACTACTCATAGCAGCTGCTAAGTTGAAAAGTACGCCCTGTAACATGTAATTTTCTGAAAAATTCCATGTCCTCCAATAATAGACCATTAATTTTATAATTAACAGTTTCGTTAACCTGGCTAAAATGTCTACGATATACACACTTCGCTCCTAATAATCCTTCTCCATAAGCACATTCAGCCTTGTCAATGCTCTTCTTGAACTATTTGCTTGACTTAAAATGGCGAAACCTCGACACTACTTAGTGCTGCGCGAATTTCATTGGCGGATGAGAATGCACGTAAAAACGCTGGTGAAAATACGCCGATATTTCATGCACTAAATACAGTCACGTACGTAAGTACGTAAAAATAGCTTGCATATACAACATGCATAAGGAAATGAATTAATCATTGAAAACATAGTTGAGTAATGTCCTGTGTACTTTCTTTTCTTCGCCGACGTTCTGAAGCACATTTGTGAAGGTGAGGCGAAGTAATCAGCCAACGATATTCGGACATTCAACATATATTGATTATAAATCTTGACGTTAAGTTTCCTTATGCAGCTCCGAAAAAACCTAAAAAAGCATTGCCTCTGCTCGACATTATTTGTCACAAAATACGGTCATATTTTCTTATAGCAAAAAATATATCTCAATCCATCAAAGTACTAAACGTGCTTAGTGAATGAACTGTAATGAAAAATAGAGTCGCCAGGTTCCTTCGAGTCTAATAGCTTCACAGTTGAATATCCTTTGTGGCAGAAGCTTCATTGTCACCTGCCATTAATACTTATAGTACAGTCAGTAAAACTTTAGGACGAACTCTAATTTGCCTACCATGAGGCCCATTTTTAGTAATTTTGATACAAATAGTATCTCATAATTTGTGAAATAGCCGATGCTTCATAATACAGTCGCCAGGTTCCTTCTACCATCTATGTCTAAATGTTAAAATGTTAAGTGTTAAATGCTAAATGTCTTTTGTGGCAGAGGCCTCATTGTCATCTACCATTAATAGTTACAGTGCAATCAGTAGAATTTGAGGAGGAAATCTTATTTACGTACCATGAAGCCTATTTCCAGTACTTTTGATACAAACAGTTCTCATAATTTGTCGCACTGCTTCTTCAAATAGTTTGCTTCATAATATTTTATCGACGATAAAGCATTGTCTATTACACAAATTATAGAAACTATTATTACTTAGAGAATTACTTTAATTACAAAGAATAGATACATGTCTTTCCATAGATATAATATTAATTTACAATATTCACGATTGGACTGGCGCAATTTTGACTTCAAGAATAACATCACGTGCTAAAATCACACTCTAGAATTTTGGATTTCAATCCTACGTAGCCAGATTATCACGGTGCCTTACTTTTTCAGCTGATATGCTTCCTATTAGGGTAATTTTTTTATCATGAAGGAGATTACTCCACTGCTCCGACACCGCCACACAGCCAGAACATGTGACGGGGTGTACTGACGACATAAGGTCAGTACACAGTATTCCTTAGGCCAACACAAGTTACTCTCGTAAATCAGCCGTCGTAATAATAGTACCCTATGACTATGTTACCGATCAAGCTAATGCCCATCCCGAGAAGTTTCCTCTCAAAGCTCGACGAATTTCATTCGTTGTCATGATAATACTGCTGACCCAAAGTATGGAGACGATCCACAAAGGTTCATGATCGAGTAACTGTCTGTCTGACTACATAGTATGGCTAATGACGGATCACAAAACACACATAGTATAGCACTGATTATGAACACTCCACAGCCTGTAACATACTATTAATGCATAACAAAGCTGAACCAACGACGAAGCTCTCAACTCTTTTATAAAACAGCAATAACCAGTGAACTTACTCTGTCAATCAAATAGACACTCGATGACTTTTGTGGTTGCAGCTCGAATCGCGGAGCACTTGGAATGTTGAATTGAGTTCACGGTCTTACTGTGCTTCCACTTCTTCGATTTGCAGCGAGTCCCGTGACCAGAGCATTCGCGCTCATGATTTCTGCCTATCTGTCGATTGTTGCCGTGTTGTCCAGGGGGCGCAGTAAGCGCTACCACTACATTTCTTAGTAAATATAGTATATATGAAAATACATTTATTGTTATATTTTATTTACAATTAACTAGAACTTGGTGAGCTTTTTATGTATATGGTAAAACTAACAAGACTTCTTTCGTGAATCTATATTGGTTGTATAGCTGTTATGTGCTGTTTCTTATGAAGTGGATATTTCGAACTCATTACATCGTCTGCTTCAAAGCGTATAAATAAGTTCCTTGCAACCGGATGAACATCGGTATAGATGTCTACAGAAAGTTTTTGCATTAATAATATTTCATTATTTTAAGAAATTTTAAATTTGGTTGTCATATCATAACTTGTAAGTAGCACATTGCATGTACTACCTAAGGAAATTGCTCGAGCCTTGCAACTAACTTGTGCCCATTGACGGAGCAGGTTTGAGATACGGGATATTTAGCCAGAAGCTTAGCTAATTCAATCGGTTCTTAGAAATTTCAGCGTAGCGCTTATTTTAGTGGCAGGTTCTGCTAGTATCTGCGACAGGTATTGATGTAGGTAAGTCGCAAGACTTTAATGACAATGAATCTTGCATATGTACTGAAATTGCTTTTTTCGAAGGGGTTACAAGCGTGATCAAGCACAAGTCTTTTATTGATCCAACTAATCTCATTATTCAAATACGTAATCTTTAGAATGTATCTGCTTCTATGTTACAAATTTCCCGTCACGTCTATGCTGTAAAGAACCTAAAGTAAATTAAGTGATTTTTTATTTTTTTTTACGAATTTATGAATCTGGTACCCTGTTTGGCATGTTACTTATTACTCGTTCTCAAGCATCTCAAGCCCAAGTATGACGTATATAATGTATGCGATTTTATTTTATGTTTTGCATAATGCCCGACTGTTTTGAAAGATGGATAGTTCGTATAGTTCATAAGAAAAACAAATGTAATAAAGGGTGACGCCATTTACCATCTACCGCTAAATACAATACACTACCCTTTGCCATTGACTCCCATTTCATCCGTTACAAATAATGTTTATCGTTAGTGCCACAAATGCCTGAATGCAGTTTGAATATATTATATTTTAGCTATATTGTTTATCGGTATGGAAAAATGTGTATAGCTGTCTAGTGTGCATGATGCCATTAACAATTAGGTACTGTGGCTTTCATGAACAAGAAGAGACTATTTTTTCTCACACTTTCTTTACGCATATAGAAGTGTTGCTCAAAGAAATGCCGCGGCTGGCTGTTCTTATGAAACTATATATTGAGATTTTCAGCGAGTATTCTTATTAAATTTTGTTTCCGCGCTGGCTATTATCTGCATTTGAGTTATACTATTGATCCAGCCAGGTGTGCTACAGTTGTTACAAATATTACTTTAGGAGCTGACTATGAAGGCAAATGGTATTATAATTAATTCGATTAAAACTTTTACCCGAGGTGACACCGACAGTTTGCTTAGATACTAGTAAAGATGTTTTGAAGCACTGGTGTTCGTTGTAAGCCAGTAATGACGTAATCCAATTTTGAATAAGTAGATGAATCAATTAAGATTTTTTTACCAATTTTTTAAAGTTGTAATTAAATGTAGCCTAGCACAGGACACCCGTACGCAGCAGTCTGGTGCCAAATAAACCGCGGTAAATCAGTCAGAGGTTTGACATAGGTGTAATTTAATTAGATCATGTTGAATAACACATCCGAGTGCCATACGTTAGCTTAACGGGATCGTAAACTGTTTTTGTAGCGCGGCGTTATGTAAGCAAGCGCGTAGCGCATCTTATAGCATAAAATTGTACGGTAGTTGAAATTAAATAACGCGCCGCTAGACAATAAAATTTAGCTGACAAAGATTTAAATCTCTAGAAACTTGCGGATGGAACCCGGTGAAGCTTACTTCAAGAGAAATAAATCTAGAAGTAAGTATGTATTAGTTTCGAAAGTCCTCATTCAGTGGTCAAATTTTCGCTTAGAGGCTACAGCACTGTGGAAATCCATCGAAGATTGGTGAAAAGATTTAGCGAGGCCTTAAGCGAATTCACAGTACGTGAGTGGTGCAAATATTTTATGAAAGGATATTGGAGTTTTGTAGGATAGTGGGTAGTGACCAGACATCGGCATCCAAACGAAAACGCACTGTCGCAATCAGCGAGGTTTTATAAAAGCAGAGTTTGGAGTTTGATGGCTCAGTCTGCTAAAACTAGCGTTGTACATATAACGTATCTCGAAATTATAACGCAGGTGCTGAAAATTCGGAATAAATAAAAAATGGATCCTCCGTGAATTGATCCCAGTAAAATGCGTGTAATGTATTTCACGTGCAATATACAGAACTTGACTTAAAAGAAGATCCGTCTGCGGTATATGATTGCCGTAGACGAAGTCTTGGAGGACGCGTGGTTCAATCTGCATCAGTCGGAGGAGGATCAAGCGAAAGAATCGCGTCGCTATAGAGAAAGCGTGTGGTGGCAGTTGAATAGGTTCGGACGTAAGGTGAAGCGGTACTTGCAATAGACATCGGGGGCATGTGCTACGTATGAGAAAACGAATGCGAAGTATGTAGCTATCCAGAAGCTACCGGAACGTCATAGCAAGGATGTTAGAGGCAAAGAAATACTAATAACACATTAAAAAGCATCCCTTTAGCTTAACTGCTTCAAAAATTATTCGATTTTGAAGCTTACCGGATTTGCTTGTGATAGTTAATACTAAATTTTGCTAGTACCGTGTTTTTATAAGATACATATGTTGTTTTCTATTGTAGTACCAAGTAGTTAAGGAGCACGAAAAAATAGTGATTAGTGAGATTAGTGTCATTAGCGAAACATAGCTAATGTATGATAAGTGCATTTGGATTTCATAGAACTTGTTTCTATTTCAGTTTAATTTACTGATAGATAAACTTAAGTATAAGTACTCTATTTTATAGAGGACGATGTTTCTTGTGACGTTCTTATGATAATTATTAGTAAATGTACTCATTTTTTCATTCCTCTTATTAATTATGGGCATAAACATGTGCCAGCTGTAATATAGTTTTATTAATTAACGGTATACGCCATATAGTCATTACAATCATGCTGTCTGAGTATCGGTTTTACGAGTATTTTAAATTGCAAGATTAGAAGTTTATTTGTCTACGCCTGTCTTAGACAAAACGGGATTTACATTACCTGCGGTATTCATGTTCGGTGCTTAAGGTGTCACTGTTTAAGCCGTCTAGACTTTTCGTCATATTTTCATACTTTTTCCTACAAACTTGTTTGGCACCTGGCTTCGGCTGACCTAAAAACTATTAGAACATCTTTGATTTGGTCAATGAAATTCATATACCTCGACGAATATACAATAATTAAACTTCGTATTCTCAATTCCCGTATAGCGGCATTTTACTGTAGGTTATGATTTCGACTTGTGCGAAATACTTAGAACTTTTTTCGGTACTTGTAATTTCTGGTTTCTAGGTGCACATTTGTTCTTGTAGTAGTATCACACATACTATAACTGGGATGGAAAATTGGTCAAATTTACATGATCGTCAACAAAAGTTTGACATAATCATTTGCTATGATTATGTCAAACTTTTGTCAAAAAGCGCATGGTTAGAGATCTGGCGAGTAGTATACAGAGCAACATCGTGAATCTCACACCTTGGAGGGTACTCGACCTAGACATACTTTAAATTATGATGGAAATGGTTTTTCTCTTTTTGATGGTGTATTTGCACGATTCACTACCAAGAAAAAATAAATGTTCATCCGTTAGATATTTGTTCAGTATTATAGCATGTTCTTTGCTTTAGAATTTTTGACATATATAAAGGTTTATCTGAGCGAATCTCATGTTGCCAAAATAATAGTTATTTGATTTCAAATATAATTAGATGGTTCTGACGAATCGTTGTTGAGGCATTATGTGCACTTGATATAAAAGACGCGTCAAGAATAATATACTTCACAACTATATTTGAACAATGTTGTTGTTGCGGAGGTATCGCCATTATGATTTTCCCTATTGTTATATTTGTCGGTATGCACATTGAATTTGTTCTTTGCGCACTGTTTATTTCAAGGTGAAGTCGGTATATGAAATATCCGTTGACACAGAGAAGTGCTGCAGATCCCGTAAGTGTATGCTTAATGCTAATTGACTTTTTGAAAAATACTAGCTAGGATATTTCTATTAGACCTACGCGTTCGAGTCTCACACATGCATAGTTAATACTGTTTGATTTTAAAGCTAGCTTTACCTAACCAAGTACCTTTTAGGTAAAATAGATCTAAACTATGCAAAAACATTCAACCGAAGGAGATGGCAGCCACGAATCGTCGCCTGGAAGCAGACCAGGCTCGTTCCTACCAGTTGGAGATGTTCGAGTTCGCCAAGAAACACAACACCATTGTAGTCTTAGGCACCGGAACGGGAAAAACGTTCATCTCTGTGCTGCTTATCAAGCACTTCGAACATCAGGTACATTATCAAGAACTAGCTCTGTTTCGAAAGTATCGTATCTTCATTCTTTGTTGACAATAAACGTATGTTTAGTTTTATTCATCTAACTAGTTTCACTCCTTATAATGGACTTAACTGAGCATTCTCAGGTACAGGTTTAAGCCTGTAGCGATATAAAAAGCATTTGTGGTTTAATGGTTATACTCTGGGTTTTCGGATCAGATATTTGTGATAATGCTTGTAAGAAATCCCCTGCTTGTAGAGAACTTTTGCTCTGAGTGGCAGACAGGGAAGGTAATAGATAAGAGATAAGGAAGATACTTGTTCTGCTAGGATACTAACCGTAAAGCGCTGTCACGGTGTCGATATTTTTCGTCCTTTACCATTGGCAGATACGCGCATTGTGGTATGAAGTTAGTTTAAGGGACTTGATACAAAGTTAGCGTCAGATCTCGAAAAAAATGTAAACATTTTGGTAAATATTGTTTAGCCAATATAAACAAGGCAAGTGATAGGAAAAGAGCAATCAAATATCGTGCACTCTGAAGCAAGAGGCGTACTCCCGTCCTTGTAGGATGTAACTCAATTATAGATCTAGGACAACCACGAGCATCGTTATGTACTGACTACATTTTGAAGCATCAACTCCTTCCCTAATAGTTAATGACATAATTTTTTACGATGAAGCTCGTTTTTAGCTGAATGGTTATGTAATTAAGTAAACATAAATAAATCCGAGGCTCAGAGTACTCTAATAGTGCGTGTCAAGCTACGATTTCACAGAATATAACTCAAAAACAGATCCACGACCATCACGAGCTAGTAAGGTTTGAAAGCATAAGCCGTTTCCTTACGACTTGCTTAACGCCATAATTTATCTGATGAAGCTCGTTTTTAGCTCAGTGGCTATGTAAAGAAACAAAGTTAGGGATAAATGAAAATATAGGGTTCAGGGCACCTCAGTGTGTGTCAAGTAATGACTTCACTAACAAATAAGCCACTGTGTGCTGCGGTTTGTAGGGCAAAGGTGTTATTTGATTTTTCCTCTTTGAATCAGGTAATGAAGTAGCAAAAGTAAATGGCGACATCTACCGTGACATGTAACGAACTTTTTAAATAAGAAATACTGAGTTTCGACAGTTTAGATATGCGATGATAACCGAATGACAGTTGTCCAAATTTTCCATGTAACAAATAGGAAAGTTTCGGTGTGCACGTAATTTTTGAACGCTTACATGTCTGTTAATCTTTCGAGAGCGACAAATTATGGGTTGAAATCGCGCCACAGCAGCGCCGCAGTAACTTTTTTACGAAACAGGAGCCCGTTGACGAGTACCTACCTGGAAGCATCTACTTATGCGTCAAATATGGAAATGATCTCGTTCAGACAATGGCCCGCCTATTGCATTCTCCTTATATGGTCACCTTACTGTTAAGACCATGGTCGCCCAGCGCTGTCTTTAAAGTCTTAATCTGTTGTTTAGGTTTCAAGTAGTTAAAAAAGATTAGTTTCGCAGGCAATATAACTTGCTGTTAAACTTCCCATTAAGGATTTCAGCCTTGCAGCAGCTTGGCCAGCTGTTGCGACAGAAATAACTTGGAATTAACTAAAAATATATATATATATATATATATATATATATATATAATCTAATCAGTTGTAAACTACTGCAACATCACACATGCATTTAAAAATATATGTGTAATAGTTTCTTATAAGTGTATCAAGAATAATTTTTAAGCTACTTTGATTAATTTTGTAATCTTTTAAATACAAAAAATTATCGTCATAAAAATCTTCCTCAGATTTGTTAAAAGCTCTTAGAACGCAGCAACGTAAACGTCAGTTTCGTAAGGAAAAGTTTAAGTTTTGAATCTCGGTGGGAGATTTGTACAAAGCAAATACACTAGGTCAGAGTTTATTTTTGCTCTCTACGCGTTTCTTTCCGCCATGGTGGATTTGTCGTTTTGTTTTGGAAAGTTAGACTATCTCCAAGTAGCAAAAATTGAACATGTACCTGCTTGCCCGCATGAAACAACCTGCCGAAGTTTGTTCCAACTTAAGTGCTACATCCTATATATATACGACAGACAAATGTAAAAAGCTAAACGATGTATGGGAAAAAAATAAATTTGATGCTAAAAATATGAAGTTTCCTTATGAACCCTAATAGAAAAATATAAAACTTAGAAACATTTAAGCGCTGAAACTACTCAATCTTTCTACATGATGCGCAAAATAATATTGAAAAAAAAATAAATCGGTGTTTGTAATTTCTAGCTTAAACTCGAGTCTCGTTATTTTTCATAAGAAATAATTTTTTGCAAAATATCTATCTCCTGACAGTACTTGGTTGTATACTTGATGTTTGCATAGGACTTTGAAAGTCATGTTCAGTACCATTCTGAGATACCAACGGGGACAAAAGTATTTGACTTTGGTAAGTGGAATGAAACAATCACTACGGGTTTAGAAGAAACTGGAAAAATAATATTGTTAGATATGGTCAAAATCGTGTGTGTTAAACTAAGGATAGGACAAAAATGTACATAGGTGAATGTCTAGTAGCAACAGTTATCATGACTGAGACTCCAGAGAAAAAAAAAATAAAAGACTCGATTCTTTTTACAACCACGGCTTTCCTCACATTCCCTTACATTCGGAAGCGAGTATTCACAGACCTAACGGGGACACGTTTGGGACAAAAATAGATAGCATGGGAAACCCAGTCTAACCATAGGCGGAGTTGGACCTGCCAAGAGCAACCTGTAAAGCGGCAGCACTGAGCCATACAAAGAATCCAATACGTATTTTGCGAAATACTAGTGGGTGGCTAATATCGTAGCTTGTACAAAGATCTATAACCAAGCTAGAAAAAGAAGCACAAGCACCGCAAATGACTGGCCACAACCTCCATCGAAGAGGGAAAGAAACAAAATGTAAGAAATAGAAAAACCGTTGTAAAGAAGCGCAACACTCCATCAAAGAGCTTATCAGGGAACCAACGCGTCAAATGGTCCCTTACTTGAGTAAATAGTTCAACAAGGATTATGGCGTTGCTATCTACTACCTAACACTAATCCTTACTAAGTATGGAAGTTTCCGAAAAGAATTACATCTGAGTAAAAAGACTACTCGTAGATGTGAGCGAAAACGGGGCCTATATGGGAGCAAACGATATGACCGAAAAAAAAAGATAGAGAAAACCGAGTTTGAAAAGGAATAGAAGTGGGGGTCTGAGAGGCCGATTGGTCCAGCGGAAAAAACTACTACTAACGGTGTTAGAATGATCGAACTCGATAAGCATTAACAGGTGTCGATGGTTACACTTTTATTCTACCAATATACAGTGGTAGCAAAAAAGAGGTATATAAGGATGTAACCAATCCTTTCGGATAAGTACTTCTGCGTAAGGCATGCAGGCAGTGTGTAAAGAGTCTTACAAGCGTCTTTAAAAAATAGTACAGATATGATTATCATTAGTTGTAGTAGCACAACTGTTTCGTCATAGCGAGAAATGAATATGTACTTGAACCTTGATGTTCATACTCCTTAATAATTCGTTTTATGCTTTGTGCGGTTTTCTACCGCATGAGTCTATTAAAGAGAGCCACTACGTGGCAATGTTATTAGTTAATATTCATCGTTTAACTTAATTATTCTGCACCTATAATAGAGAATAATACATTTTAGCAACTGAATGGTATTGTAACCGCCAATGTGATTCTAACGGTTATGCTGTTGGCTAGAAATAAAAATTGCGCATAATTAATTTTTCAGGTGGCAGGTAAATGGTCGGCTGGACCTGAAAATCTTGGCAGCAAACGTACGATCTTTTTGGCTCCCACCGTCCCTTTAGTGGAACAGCAGGCCTCTGTTCTTAAACAACATCTCTCAGTTGAAGTCGGCCACTTTGTAGGCGCTATGCAGGTAAATTGAAATCTAATGAAGTTAACTAGTTTCTCGAAAATGAAAGACCAAGCTACATGGACTTTTTACTTTTTTATGTTTTTTTTTTTAATGTCTATTAAACATTTGTGCCGCCTTTGGAGACGCAGCTCTACCGATCAGTTAATAAGATCTCGGTTCAAGAAATTTCGTGCATTCAAAAATGCTTCCTGTTCGAGGCTACCTTTTTGTTTTATTAAGCAACGACGAGATAGATTTAGTGGTCAAAGGTGAGCTTTTGATTGCCGCTACCGTTTTGAGTCAGGAACTGGGTGTATGAAATTCTACATTGAGAACTGCTTTGCATTAATAGAAAAAGTACACAAAGTGTAAATGTGGGTGTAATTCAATCGGGTGATCAATTGTTTTTCGTTGCTTCAGAGCGAATTCAATATAATTTTTGGGTCAGATTGCTACAAGCGATGAGCATTGGTTTTACGACAATCAAGTGAGGCAACCCTGTAGAGAAACAAGAAACTTGCTCCGACACTTTCAAGATAAAAAAAAGCCATGAAAAAGCGTCATTTATGAGCATGGTGAAAGAAACAAAAGCGTCCTTTACTATGAATTTTTAAAAGCAACTGCAAGTTTGAAACTTAAAATGTAAACACGCCGCTTTCATGGGCTTGATGATACTACACGATCACTGTATTGGCGATAAACCAGTAAATTCAAACAACGAACGACGATCTTAAAAATTAAATTAAAAAGTACGTTATCAGGCATGTTAACACTTGCTATGCTATCGTTGGGTCGCGTTACCGGTACTTTACGTGAAAAGTGTAGCCAGCTTCTAAAATATTATTGTTGCATTGCAACTATTTCAAGGTAAAAAATCTGTACAGTGTAATCAGCAGCTCCATACGATATGAGAAAATGTAATCGTTTTCGCCAGATATATATATATCTATATATATATATATATATATATATATATATATATATATATATATATATAAATTCGACAACGTCGTAACAAAATCTGACTTTTAATTTGCATTAAAAAATGTTGTTGCCCTGGAAGGTATTGGTGAACGTAACGTTGGTTGGCCGTGAATGCTTTTAGAAAATCAGAAGATCAATTCTATTCAGTATTGCTTAATTGATTGTTGCAAGATTTATATGATTAACAAATTAAACATTCTTAATAAAGCTGAAATGTTTGAATAAAGTTTATTTGAATTGACTTGAAACATACATAATGTGTCTAGCATTTGTGATCAGTTTTGAAGTATTTTTGCTAAGGAGTATGAACAGTAATTTCTGTAAAATCCAAACTGCTATTGCTTGACTCACACGTTTTTATTTTAAACGATTTAGGTTGATCTTTGGTCATCAGAGGAGTGGAACAATAATTTCGAGAAATACGGAGTGCTCGTAATGACCCCAGGAGTGTTCAAAAACGTGTTACTTCATGGATTCATGTCGCTTGAAAGCGTAAATGTGCTTATTTTCGACGAATGCCATCGTGCTACCGGAGATGACCCGTATGTAGGGATAATGAAAATATACAAAGAGATACCTGCTGAGTCACGTCCTCTTATACTAGGTCTTACTGCTTCTGTCATCAATGCACAGGTAAATGTGTTGAGAAAGGTTATCTTCTCTTCTTTGAGGTAAATGTAAGTACTTCGTCAAATAATATATAATCTAAGGTCGGCTTCGTAGTTAGATTGTTAGCAAACATCACTAGACAGCACAGGGTGCAGTACTTTCGAGTTGTATCATACAATGGATTCTGCACGTTCCTTGATATATTATAGAAGAAAATGAAATCCTTTTTAATACTGTTTAAATCTGAAATTATTCCCAAATCGAGTGGGATTTCTTAAAGAAGAAATAGGAATATGTTGAAAACAATTTTACAAGTTTTAGTCACAGAGCTAAAACATGAGGACCAGCGTGATTTTCTAAACTGATAAAAGTATATATTTAACATTACCTGTGCCCCGTTGAAATAGTCCAATCCAAACATTTGTTTCCCATCTATCAAAGCGTCTTTTTAGATTCGAAGCCTAAGATGGGTCTTATTTTCTTCGGTAACTTTTCTAATAACTCATACTTCCTTCGAAGACTACTTTGAATATTGCGAAGAGGAACGTCACCTGGTACTTGACCGGTGAATAAAACCGTTGGGTTAAATAGAGATAGTAGCATTGGTGTGGAGGCTGGTGCATTAGCGTGATAAAGAGCCCATAAGGTGAACTCAACATTTAAAGTCGGGCCTGCAACTGTCTACGAAAACTCTGATGACCGTAAAGAATTATGACAAAAGTGCATTTAATATTAGAGTTGACGTAGGCTCCCTTGTTCTTATTTCTGGTTTTAAAGAAAATTCTTCGAACGTTGCAGAGATTCTTTCATTCCATGTAAGACACTCTAATAACCACGCAGTTGTATAAGATGCAAATTTCACTTATCATTCTCCATACTGTATCCCCTCATAGTGCGTACCCCAGGATATTTCACCGAGACGTGCCTTGAGAACTAATTGGATAAGTTAAACAAATTTAAATATTTCAACGAAATACATCTATTGAATAAAAATATATAGCTTTTTTCACGAAAAAACTACATATTACAGGTACGAGAAGGGATAAAAGTGTGCAAACTAATTCGTGAGCTCGAGGCTACTTTATTTGCTAGAGCCAAAACGGTCACTGGCACGGACGTATTTGGAACTAAACCACATGAAATTGTTGCAGTCTTTGAGAACCACAGTCCAGACAGCAATTTGCACGTCGATCAGGACTTGGTGAATTCAATGGAAGATTGCGCAGATTTCAAGGAATTCCGTAGAACGATAACCGGCTTGAATCAGCTCTATGAAGCTTGCGGCTCTTTTTGTACCAAACAGCTATTAAAATTTCGTGAGAAAGAATTGGAAAAGGCCTTAGTAGCACCCGATTGTCCGCCTGATTTCAAGACGCATGCCCCCACGAAGAAAAAAATCTTCCGCCAAATCTACAGCTTTTTGGGCAACGATGATCCGTTGGATTTGCCAGCAAAAATGAGACGGTTACTTGATATCTTGAGTGAATTTCGTGACCTTGACAATTCCGCAACTAGCAATGAAGCTAATGAAGGCGGGCCAGGGCCTTTGTGTGCAATTGTGTTTGTAAAAGAACGTATGACAGCATACGTGCTCTATCGATGGATGAATGAGCTCTCCAAAAACTCGTTATACAGTTTCATCAACAGTTCATTCATTGTTGGGCAAAACCAGAACCCATTTAAAAACGATGGCAACCACGAATCGTTCCAAATGAACGCAAAGGCACAACGCAAAGTAAGTTTGCTTTGTTGTTTAACTACGGTGTTTAAAATTTTCAAATTATGTACTACAGATTGAATGCTCACACCTACAGTTTATTGCAGGTAATGGCTGACTTTCGCGAGGGTATTTACAACCTGATATTCGCCACGTCAGTCATCGAGGAGGGCATGGACGTACCAGTGTGTAACCTCATAGTCCGGTTTGATTTGCCACCAGATGTCCGCTCATATACCCAGTCGAAGGGTCGCGCCCGTGCCAAGCCTTCACTGTACGTTGTACTCACAGACGAACGAAGCCAACGTAACACCGAGAACCTTATAAACAGTTTTCAGGAGACTGAGTTCCTGGTAATGCGAGCGTGTGAAAAACAGCGTCGTGCCCCTGATTTGCTCGAAAGTATTAAGGTGCTAGAAGATGATCCTGATCTACCAGATTACATTGTTGGCGCAGCTCGTATTTCAGCACAAAGTGCTGTAAGTTTGTTGTATCGGTATTGCCAAGGATTTGCATCAGAACCGTATGCCGACGTGCTTCCTAGCTTCACGTTTGAAGAGACAACTGATGGCTTCCTCTGTACTCTGATGTTGCCACTGATTTCACCACTTTGGCGAGAGCGTATTACAAATCCACAACCTTTTGAAAGTAAAAACAAAGCGCGCGTGTTTGTAGCCCTTGAAATGTGTCGACGTTTGCATAAAGCAGGCGAACTTACCGATCGCCTGCTTCCTCGTCCACGTATTGAAAGGTTGCATAGGTTAAAGCTTACTGCAAGCGATGAAAAGGCCCAGAAAGAGCTGCAAAAGGCGAGTGTTGGATACCAGGTTATTCGGAGCTATTTTCCGAACTAGGGAACTAAGTTTGAACTTATAATGATTTCAAAGTTAGTCAAATTTAAAGCCGTTTGTGATAAAAGAACTCTATTCGGTTTATATTAGATATTTTTCTTTTCATTGTTTATATTAAAGTACGCGCTTTAGGAGCCCTTCACAAGGGCTTGGCTTTGCAGGTATTAGATACTCTGGTGAATGGTATAGATTAACTTATGTCTCGTCCATGATGACAATGTGCTATGCTCCTATATTTCGTTGGCTATTGTTACGTAAATCGTTTCATATCACACCACACGTGGTTTCGTTTGTCCCGGGCGAATTTCGTGGAGAACGATATTTTTGTTTGCCAGTGTTTTCGTTATAACTTTATACCACGTGCTTGTAAGGATTTCATTTTGTTCGTATTGAGCTGACCGTGACCACAATAATACGTTCCTCTGGTTAAAAATCTGAAGTACAGTCGCCGTCAGTTTGGTCTTTCACCTTTGTAGCTTTGCTCTTAGCCAGTAATTGCGCCAGTAACGAACTGTTACTTTGCTGAAAGCCCTTGCCCAATGGTTTTACCACTTTTTAATGGGTTTCGTTAACCCTCTTAGCTCCAAGCAATAGGCGTTTAATTACCAAGACTGGATTACCACTGTCAAACTATATCTTTGCCTTTCAACTCATTATGCGACGTTCTCCATAGCCCCGAGTAAGCTATGTTTTTTCAGGCAAAGATATGTAGGAAGAACATTTTATTCAAAATTAGAGTTTCAAAAATAGAGTTTTATCAAGAAGACACATGTTGTTGGTTCAACTATTAGCACAAATCCATTTATTTTCCGGTTATTGAAACTTAATACAAAGAGGAAAAATAATTTTATTCGTGACATACACTAAAGGTGCTTCTAAAAGGTTAATATGTTTTTCATATAAATTGATGTAGTTTCTACGGCTGGTTGGTTTTTTAAAGTAAAAATTGTCAGCCATCCTATGTTTTACTTTGTTTCTTTAAGCTTTCTCTAAACTAACAATGAATGCTAAATAAACGTTTAGGTCCAGATTAAAACGGGAAGTAGTGCTCGTCGTTACGTGTTTCCCCGTGCACAGGCCTCAGCATTACACAACTTGGAAGAAGGTGTAGATGAGAAGCCTCCGGAATTGGACAAGTACCACCTTTACGCCATATGTACGCATGTCGTGAAGTGGGCATCGGACAAGCAAAACTGGAGGGGCGATATGACCTTGTTCGACCCCCAGCAACACCCTACATGGATGGGGCTTGTTCTCAGAGAGAAGCTGCCCGACAATCTTCCAAAATTCCCGATTTACACTCGATCTGGAGAAGAAGAGGTTCGTGATACTGATAACAACGTAGCTGAATACTTATAATTATATTAGGGGCTATATTAGTTGACGTTACTTAACTTTTTGCAGACTGTTCTACCTAATTATGCAACCAATTACGAAAGACGTTTATATTGGTTTGAAGCGTAACCGCTTGCCACTCACGTGTAGTAACTAGCAAAAAAGTGGTTTATTCCAATGCAGCGTTTACCCATGTGATATTATCGATGTAAAATGAAACAGTATAAACGCACAGTTCTGTCTCCTATTCTTTACACTAACTAACAAAATACATTATGGGATATAGATATGATAATACATTAGGAGACTGGACATTCACAGAGCTCGGGCGAAAATGAAAATTAGAGTATTTCGTGAGTTGGGTCAAAAAAACAATTTGTTATTTTGCCAGTGAATTCAACTCTTCCGATAAACAGGGAGAAACGTTGGCCTCCATTAAAGAACGAAGATATAAAAGGCGCTATGAGAACAGCGAAAATCAATATAGCATTCAGCAGATGTGTATAGGCGATTTTGTCCTGTCGATCAAGGCCTGCGCAATGCCTTTGCACCCAATGTACGCTATTTAGAAGCAGCCACAACGTCTTATCGCGTATGCTTTATAAAATTTTAGCATCATTTGCATCATAAGCTCTAATCCGTGCAGTAAGTGAAACACACATAACTGCAGTGGTGCACTTCACAGTCGGAATGCCCGGAAGTGGAATAACATTTTACAATAGTAAATCCAATCAGCCATTATTGTCATAATATACTTGTCGAAGAAGCGCTAAGAACAGTCAGACTTGCCTGTGATGCGTATACTGCAGACTGGTACAGTTTTATTTAGTTATATAAAACGGATGTTTGTTTTTTTACCTAAAAGTGTTTAGATGTGAACTTAACATTTAGTTCAGGGAATTTTGATACAAAGAGAGAGATGTTATAAATTTCTAAGACTGTGTTGTCCCCACTAAAATCAACGCTTTATGGATACGGCGTACATACGTCAGTTTATTCTGACATTTTAAATCCCTTTGGAAATTAACATTTTGTTATCTTCTCAAACCGTGCATAATTTCGTATGATTACAACCTCAAAGCTCGAAACCTGATAGCATAGTGTCTCCCATGTTGTCACATCTTTCTTTCTTCAAGTTTTTTTAAGCTTCTAGAGGCCAGATTGGCCGGATATGAAGATTATCTAGCAAAAAGATCTTCAGAGAATTTTTTAGGGATTTGATAGCGCCCAGCAAAAAGAAATCTTTTTTTTTTAATTGAATTTGACTATTACAGACATTCTTTAGAAGATGTACCTTTACCCAATACCCGCTTCCCGCCGTTTAATGAAAAATAATAGTGATAAATGGAATGATACAGATATTTAAGTCATTAGGCTCTCATTTAAGAAGTTTCTATCATCGCTGTATACCTAGAAGCACATACCTAAGGCTAAGACAATACATTAAATGTAGAACCTTTCAAACGCCAACCAAGCCTTTTAATTAAAAAATATAGAAACAAATATTATAGAAAAGATAAATCATATCAATTTGGCAGAAAGTGCCTTATCAGAAAAGTGCTTAATATAACGACACAGTGTACAATGCTACAAGCTTCGCACCGACTAAAAAGACTGATAAATGTTTTCAAAAATATCCGGCATCTACCGCAGGTGAAGACACAATAGACACACTCCTGGAACCAAGAATCTAAAAGTGTCAGAACGAGTTTAGTATATTACACGTTTCATGCCTCTTTACGAAGGAATAAATTCTTGACAGGTCTTACGATCGCTGCAGCCATGGAACGGATCTCCTTTGCTACGATTGTGAACTATTTGGTAGGAATTACATTAGAAATTATGTAAACTTTGTTTAACAACGAATTATGTAAACGTCGATAAGAAAAACCTCTTTCTTTATAACTCAGGCCTATGTTTATTTCTTGCAAGGAGGATATCAGATATGTAAAAAAAACCCTTACCTCTGAAAATGCACCCCACCTTTTTGTGAGTATGATGCGTCTCTCAGGCATTCGGTTTGATATATCTTTAAGTGGTGCTGTTAAAAGGTTAATTGCTTTCGAAATTAAGTCTCGAACAAAAAAGGAAGAACGCTCTGACACAACCAGTTGAACTTATTACTAACTCGCCGTTTTATATTCTGCATCATCTAAAAACATCAAATCGCCACTTGATAAGTGATGATTCAATATGAAATAAAGACGCGGTCTGATTGGGAGATACTAAGCTAAAGAGAAATGCCCTCTATCAGAGCAAAGTCAATATGTATACCTAGCTCAGTTCTTAAAAATGTAAGCGAATTTTATGGGGCCGTTTGTCGTAATGGATGTACATGTATCGCATACCAAAAGAAAACTCGTTCGTAAACAAAAGCACAACCTCATACCTATAGAGGCAGAAGATTCGTCTTGAACACATGAGCCAAAGTGAAATCTAGAGCTTTGGCCTGTTTCCAAACCAAAAGTATGTAGTGCCAATGGAATCGACCAAGTAACCCCTTGCGGTTTGTTTTTTAAGCATTTGGATATACTGAATGTACGATTTTTAAACTAATGTCGGCTCAGCATATATTTAACTCAAATTTGTATGTGCAAGGTGCTTCAATAAACGAAAGTCACGATTTTAGAAAAAAGAATTGGGAAAAAACTATCTATGGAATTCGAGCCGTAATCAAAGCAAACTTAAAAAACACTTTCTAGACGCATTTAAATAATTATATTGTATACTAGGTAAGAGTACAACTAAATTCGACCTTTTTCACGTAATAAGACTGGCGGCGTTTCACTGGAGTTTCAGATTTTACCTAAATTATTGCAACAACTAGTTATTTATTAGCCATCACTCCCCACAAGTGCGACAAGAAACAAATACAATGATTGACAGATGTGTATCTACTCGTTGCCGCCAGAAACGTTCACGGCTACTGCCAAAAAACTCGTCCAACTAGATTTTAAGACCCTTTTCACTGTCAAATGTAGGGTTACCTATTTAATTTGCCGGTGACCGAAAAAAATTATAATTCATCGGAGTCACATCTATAAAAAAAAAAAAGCAGCTTCCACCCAAGCTTTTGCGAAGTGGTTCTTATTGAACGCAAATTGACTTCTTGGGACGAAGATTTGGTTTAACTCTTCAGTTTGAACGTCTCTTTTAAAACTACTCGTTCTTTTCGAATTCGAGTAGATACTACCTCTTGTCACCCGTAATAATTCCATGCGGAAACCCGTTCTAACTACGCGTTGCTCGGTGCCGGGCGAGATGTTCGAAAACAAGGAGAAGTTTTTTTTGTGGCGTTTAGTTAATGCACTCAAGCTTCTAATTTTTAAGTAAATCCCATATATCCAAAGTGCCTGTCGATAGTCATATTATTGGCGTTAACTTTTTCGCTCAATTCCTGACTTGTTTGCTAACCATTTTCTTCAAAAGTGCCTCCAATTAACCTTGACCGGGCTAAGATGGCCAGCGGGAGCGGAATGCGTCCTTCAGTTTCAAAATGACATTTTTGGACTCCTTAAACTCGTTTTAAGCAGTTCTCTCGTTATGGTCATTCCTGTGCACAGCACAAATATCCCAAGCATCTCCGACAGTTGTTTGGCCTCGACCAATTTTTAATGAAAAAGATGAGTTTGTGAAAAGCCAACCGGGGCAAGTAGTGTCCACCCCGAAATTTTTAGTAAAACACTACGCCATGGCGAATCAAAAAGTTTTGAAAGAGTGACCACCCTCGGCTCTACAATGCCACTGAGAGTTGATTCAAGAAATCGAAACTGACCGAACCTATTTTTCGTGCATTCGAAAAGGGCAGTTTCCACTGCATGAATTTGAACCAAGCTCCCGGCACACCTTTTGTTTTGCCATAAAGCTTCTGAGAGCTCTGGGTTGATAGTTACTTAAGCTAAACTAATTGTTTTTTCTTTATATACAGGGAAATTATTCAAATTGCTTTAGAACATACCAGAAAAAATCTTGGCAAAGTTATATATATATATATATATATATATATATATATATATATATAAATGCGAAAGCTGTAGCTAGTATGAAATGATTTCATTGTTTTAGGTGGCACATCACTTAAAACATCTTTAAGAAGGGCTTTCATCTTTTCCACTTCTCTTACAAACTGCCCAGTATTTTTAATCTCATTGTAGATATCGCTGTATTGGGAAATATGAAAAAGTATAGAACCGTTTTTGGAAGCCTTGACAAAGTAATCTATTTGTGTATACATTTACGTAGAAGTTCATATGAAGCTAGTGGTTTCGTCAGAATAACGCGATATGCTTTTACAGGTGGAGGTGATTTATTCGGGGACAATATCACTTTCTCCCGAGGACAAACTGTTGTGCCACCGCTTCAACCGCTACATTTTCTCTATAGTCCTTGATATTAAAGACAATTCTATGCGTCAGTGCGTCGGATTTATTACGCCGTGCGTCGTTGCCGTATACAACACAAGCCATAAAAAATTCATTCTAAACAAAGACGTCATGTGCTCTGTGGGCCCAGCGAGGCCTCCCCAAAAAGAACGGTTCGAATTTGATGAGGACATGTACAAGGACGCCGTTGTGGAGTTGCTCTATCACATCAACGAGAACCTTCCAAAACACAATCCAGAGGTATGTGAACGTAGTTTTGAGGTCCATCGCAAGTAAATGATAAGACAACTACGTAAAACGTCTAATCGCACACACACACCGCGCCATTCACTGTCATAGGGCTAGTTTAGCGCTATTTCAACAATTAAACTCAAACAATCATACGAAATTCTTTTGTATTCCGATCAGGTGCACCTTCTCGCTTCTTTTTTGTCATAGTCATGTGTAAGGACTTTTATCATTTGACTGCCATTGCATGCAGGAGTTCCTAGTTGATTTTAAGATGCTTAATTTTAAGATGCTGAATTGGAACAGCAGGTATTAGTTGTGATGGGTATGCGTTAATCCGTTCTTCTCGCTATTATTAGTACCGCATGTCAACTCGATAATCTATACCATACAGTCGCCTGCAAGGCGCACTAGAACTTAATTCTGAAGCTTTATTATTTAACATTCGACGCTGTGGTACAGAAAGCATCATAAGTTACATTCTAGTATATCAATATTGCAGAAACGACATTTTTAGTCTTGTTGTAAATGTCAGTTGCGGAAAATTGCGTATCTAGTTACATCCAGCATTGCTTTCATATTGGAAAACTCGTTCATTGACGTCTCGGCATTATGGCCAAATAGTGAATTTGTTTTGGTTATTTATGAAGATATGGCCATTTAAACAAAGCTTATGGGTCGAGCGAATGAAACTGCTAGGCTACAGAAAACCACAAACATATATGTGATATATTTAAGAAATGCAGTAAGAAGTTGTCAACAGCTGGATACGATAGTTAAACGTTATCTAATTTTAACTATTTAATTGTATTTACGTACCTTATTCTAATATTACACCTTGTGATATCGTTGAAAGCTGGTGTCATGGGAACCACAACGAGGTACTCATCTGTCAAGTCACATACTGATGACTGCACAGCTAAGTGCTGTCTCCATCTAAATCATTCGCGCACATCCGATTACCCTAACAAGCGTAAAATAGAGATCCCTGTTCAACTGTCACCGACATTCTTAAACTGTTAAGACGCTTTTTTCTGTTAATTTTTAAGTCGTCATTTTATTTTGGGTTTCTGACGTTGACGTCTATTGCAGGTAAAAATCGATTACCACTACGGTCATTACCGTACCAATGCTATAAGGTCGTTCGAATGTTATATCTTAACAAACAGATGTCCGTCTATGACTTGTTTTGCAAGGTTGGCGGCTGGTAATGCGAATAACAATAGAAAAAAGCTATCTCTGTAAACAAATCTATTTGTTTGGATAATAAGCTGGTGTCAGGTCGCTCTGTAATCTAATATGATGTAATTAAGTTATACTATGGTTTCAAAGAGATTACGTGATCCTCTTGACATGGTAGTTTCTTAAGCACCTGAGTTTACGAGCCCAAATCAAACGCAGTCTTAATAATCTAACCAAACTAGACGAACATAACTTTCCAACGTTATATTCTATAGGAACGTATTATAGGAATGCCTAGCAAGTTGCTAAGATAGATCACTTTGCCTAAAATCTATAATGCTCCGTGCGTAATACTTCGCTATATTTATGGCGTAAGATAATAAAGGGAGATTTCGCTAGAAATTTGAATATTAATTCTATTGGCGTTACTTTGCCACGACATTGTTATGTCAGTAGTACATTACCTTCCAAAATGTAAGCATTACTTCGGAGCTCTTTGTATAATGCCGATACTAAATAATGGGTTAAACGGGTCTATCCCATAACAAATGTTCGTTCAAAATATTCGTTTTACTGGTCGTTCAAGTTGGGGGATATATTGTTTGGGAGCTGCTGTAGGCTGAGAAGTCTCGCTACAGCTGCCTTTGTCAAGCCCCGTCTTCCGTAGGCCAGTCGTTTATGTACAGAAAGACATTGTAAGGTAGGGTATTAAGTGACGTCAATATACTGTTATAGTAAGTTTTAAAGTCTAGGGGTCTACAGGGTGTGAGGTAATTACGCTTGCAAGCTTCTGTGGCCACAGATAAAATTAAGCCTAAGCCTGCCGTAGCAGTTGCTTTTCTTGACAGCGCTGATATTTGTCCTTCGTTTGTTTTGACATAGACTTTCCCTCTCTTTATTAGTTAAACTAAGGCCTGCCTTTCCTAATTTTTATCTTTTTTGTGCATGACTGCATTTAGAAGGCGGTACTGGGAACGGCCGTTGCTGCCGAGATCGCGCGAATCCATGTCTGATGGTCGCTCTTGTGATACATCCTTTACATAAGATCTCGATAGTGGATACTGTAACATTTAGGTTTATACAGAATCTCATAGAATACCCCTTCTTATCAGGAATGTGCATATATATTGGAACTAAATATCTAGGGTCTTCTATATTTTCAGTTTTCATGAGCTTATAAGGCTAACTAAACTTTCACGTCGTCAGAAATTCCCGAGATGCTTAGCGTTTTTCAGATCCAAGGATTTGTTGAATCACATTGGGTTTCATTGTCATGAGGGATTTTACATGGTCTAAGATGAATTCTTATTTCAACGGAAACTTTACGTGGTGTTTATTCGTGTCTTCCTTGAATGCTTGTGAAGTGGCTTCTTATTCTTGTCCTCATAATAGTTAAGCTGGCGTTCAGCCGAGTACATATTAAAGGTAAGCTTCACACAATCGATGGGTAATTGGGCTGCGCATAATGGAAATGTTTTTGCTCCTTGTTGACAGTAGACTTCGAACTGCAACACTCTATTTACCGTTACTATTTTGAAGTCTTGATTTGTGGAGCTTATTTGTGACAGCTATATGCTGGTGTGTGACTATGTTTTCCAAGTATTTTAAGACAAGGAATCAAACTGTTTCACCTATTCAACACAAAACTAACTTTTCTTTGCATCTTCCTTAATAAATCCAGTAAGATTGAATATTTTCCGTCTAATCGCTCGAAGTTCACCTTGACGTATTGGTTTGGAACAGGTCTCTCATAAAGCTATTGAAAATAGTTTCAAGGTTTGATATTGTTTAATCCCTAGATATGCTTCCTCTTGAAGCTCGCGCTGCTTTGCATTGACTTAGTAAATATACTACTTAATCATCCCCTGTAATCTTCTAAAGGCTCATTAATTTCTCGATTTTTTCTACCAATTCTACAAAAAAAAAAGGAATCTTTGCTATCGTCAACAATAAATTTATGTGGGTTCACTTTTTTGTGGAAACGTGGTTGATAGAATACGTAATGGTATTCGACAATTCTTTTCGTTATTTATCATGTGTATTGGTGATGCACGCCGCTTCGGATATTTTGGAAAAAAGTTAACGAGTCGCCTGGGGTTGCGTTCTTACATTGTTTCTCGAATGTAAAAACTATTGTACCACTTTACGTGACGAATTGATGTCTCTTTGGAGTCTTATGTACATATGAATGTTACTATTTCGTGCAGGTTCACTCCCGTGTTCCGTGGGACGAATACCATCGGTACTACGTTCGCTCGACGCGGGCCTTAGGCGAAGATGGAAAACCCCTTACTCCTCATACAACAGGATATTATAGTTTCAGCCTGTACGTAGAAATCGTACTTCTTTATCACATATTCTACGGTGAAGTATGATTTATATATGCCTATTTACATGCAACTATGTGACTATTTGTCAGATTATGTAGTACGCTGTAGTGTTTTGATATAGAGATTTACGTACCTATTCTGATGCTTCACATACCTGCTTACTTAATAGTTGGAATTAGAAGAATGTTAAACCTGAGATTTTTGTAAGCCAAATACCGTTTCTGCCTAATCTTTCTCGAGTTCAAAATTTAACTTATAAAGGCACAAACAGACCTAATTTTGTTGTCCAATTACTTGAATTAATCCTTTTACTAAAATTGCCTAGAACTAAAACTATGATCAATGCCCATATTGCACGTAAAACGCATCGCACTCGAACTATTAGTTTAGATCACCCTTGACTAAATATTCTATATGCGAAGGATCATGAGGATCCATTAAGCAGCTATGTCAAAGCAAACCGGCACTGTGGTGAAAATGAAATATTCTTAAGCTATTCAAGACAAGAAGCCGATACGAAGCGGGCAATACGGTCTACAGTCTGAACCCCTTTAGTAGGTCTCTAAGGGCCTACCATCACCATCTCTTGATCGCAATGGAGAGTTTCTTGGGGAACAAGGTATGTAATCGACAATCGTTAAAGGTAATAACAATAAGAAGCGCCGTGAGCAGCCGATTGTGAAGATCAAATCAAGGACAAGCTTTGTTATTGACAAATCAAAATAAGCGTCGAATGCTAGGTCGTTGCGAAAAATCTAAAACTACGACCTTAAGGTTCCTGGATCATACATCATAAGGAAGCTTTAGAAATGAATCATGTAGAAGGCTGTGGAAAACACTTAAGTTCAGGGTAACAGTAATTTGGTCAACACTATCATTCGAGACCTCGACAGAACGATTACTTTCTATAAAGAAGACTGATCAAGCAGTCAACACGATGGCAAGTACTGAGTACAATACGAGCGTTCAACTTGTCCTACCATCGGACAACCGAAGGAAGGAAAAACAGAGGTATTATACCCAGTAGCACATGCAGGTTATTGGAATAGATTTCGGCAATCGATAATAATCTAAAAACCTGCCGTCTAGAAGTCGGATAATATGGGACTTGGTACCCTTAAAAACAGGGGCTGATAAAGAAATAAAGAAAAGTAGCCAAGACATTGACCAACCTTCTTCGAGCTTCGAAAGGGCATTACCATGATGAGATTTGGGCGCGTATAAGATGCAGGAATAAGAGCTGAAATAAGAAAGCCCGAGATACAAAGAGACACGGGTACTGTTGAAATTTCTAATAGAGAACAAAAAATTTTGCCAAGCGATTAAAAACCTTTCATGCAAGAAAGTGTCAATTAGATGCAAAGATTATTCTTCCCTATAGCCATAAACTCTACAAAAGGAACCTCCTAGTTCTTTGCAAATGTAGGTAAAAAACCAGCTATAAAGAACAAGTTCTAAAATGCATAGAAGAAAGGAAACTTGATACAAGTTAAAATATGAAGAATCACAGGGTCAAACGTCAATTAAAACGCTTTATTTCTTATGTTTTCTGAACATTTCTCAAAAAGCGCTAAAGAAATTACTAGCTGGAAGACAGACATGGGAGCTGAAGGAGCACACTCTCAGTAGGACAAGACAACTTCAACGAAACTTGGTCAAATCTTAATCTATCCTGTGATAGCAGCAGCCATGGAAGAAATGTAAACATCGTTTTCATGTACTAACAACAAGGGCTACCTAAGTCGAGAGAGATAGGAAAGCATCTAAGATGATTGTGAATGTCCGGCAGCGTTTATACGAATACCATTCTTTACAATAGTAGACTCTAGCGCTTTGGACACCAATAAGGACCCGCAGAGCAGCGAAGGTAGTCTCACAAAGGATTTAAGGAACAATATGGACTGCCTGTTCACAAAAGTTGTGTAAAACTGTATCTGCTTTTAAAGCCCTTAATGCGATTTGCAATTTTTCAAGATAGTCTCAGATATCTAATGCTAAAGATGTATATATATATATATATATATGAATTTAAGACCGCTTGTACACAAGCACGTGAGATTTTTTTTAATCATTGGTGACTCGTTTAACTAAAGCTATGTACGCAATGCTGAAGAGCGTATCCTGTCGTATTATATGTCATATAGAACCTCGTTACTCAACATTCGAAAGGACTCTTATTTATTTACGCAGCAGATATAATTTAACAGACATGACACGCAAGTGACGTGTACTAATAGTATATATGTTTAATGTTTCGTTCTATTAGGCAATTAAGTTTCGCTCAGTATGTGAGCCAGAGGACCGTGCGAACGAACCGCAATAACATAACAAACGATGACCAGCCACTACTCGAAGTGGAGCATGTTCAGAAACGACTGGAGATGACAATTCCACGGTTTGCCGACCGCGCTGGGACCCATTTCGCTGCACGTGATATCAATAACGATCGTGGCAGTAGCAAGGTTTACGTTCTGCCAGAGTTCGTAGCTGTACACGCGCTAAAAGCCAGTGTATGGCGTAAAGCCACCTCGCTTCCGTCTATTCTGCATCGACTGAATAGGCTAGCCGTCGCTGATGATCTATTGGTGCGCATTATTAATCAAGCTGGACTAGGCCGTCCCCTGCGTTGTGGAGAAAGTTGGGAGCCTCTACGGTTTGAGAGTCTTGCAGGTGATAAATCGGTTCAAACGGGCTTTCGAGAGTTTGGCCGTCTCATGGCGAGTGAGTCGCGTGAATTCGATGAGCAGAAGCTTTTAGCAGGCATGCAACTTTTAGAGCAGCCAGACTTAACCACCTGTTTGGGTCCATCTCCGGGCGATATTATGAAGGCCCTTTCTACAAAGCACGCGCACGACCTATTCGACATGGAACGTCTGGAACTGTTGGGTGATGCCTTCCTACAGATAGCAGCTACTTTTGCTTTGATTGACCGCCACGCAATGGAGACAACTCGCGAACTTGCTGTTCTTCGTCAGTACCAAGTGTGCAACCAGCATTTACTTTACCGGGCTCTCGAACATAACCTTACAAGTCTCGTAAACACAGTACCATTCCATGCCCGACGCTGTTTTCTTCCTCCGGGCTTTCAGGTATGGCCCCACGAAGAACGATTACTTGAGCCCGATTTCCTCCGTGTCTTTCTTGGAACGTACGGTTACGAATACAACGGTGAACTAATGCTAAAGGACATGCGCTTTGCTATGTATTACGACAAACTGCTCGAACAAATACAGCAAATGTCAGAGGAGGAATTTCTCATAGAGGTAAGAGTTCTCTAAAAGCTATGATTTTTCGAACACAATATAGGAAAAAAACTAAAAAAAAAGTACTTGGGAGCCTGGAGAATGTCTGATATATTCTCTAAACAAGAAAAGTATTTCTTAACAATTTTCAAATTTGTCTTAAGTTAGTAACTACCTGTAGGCATCCTATTAATATTCAAGTAGTAGAAATTCTATGTAATTTATCTGATTCGAAACTACCATGTATGAAATAAGGTACTCGTTAACTAAGCTTGTAACTGGTCATATCGTAATTTCAGTTAAACCAGAACTTCCTTCAAGATCGGTTTCTCCCTGATAGAAACACCCTTCTCGTAAAGGGTTTCCAGAGCTACAAACCTAAGGTGGCTGGTGATGTGGTAGAGGCGCTGATCGGTCTTTACGTGGAAAAGTGCGGTCCTGTGGGTGGTCTTAAATTGCTTAACTTTTTTGGTCTCGACTTCGGCAACACCCACACTCTAAACTTTATTGATGCGTTTAAGTTAAACATAGCACCTGGCAAAGACACCATTGAGCCCAATGATTTCACTCCATTTCAGCATCACATAAATCGTATCGAAAATATACTGGGATACGTATTTCAAAACAAGGTTCTTGCCTTACAAGCTATCACGCATCCGTCATGTCAAGCGCACCGTCTGACTGACACAAATTGCCGGTTGGCGTTCCTAGGTGAAGGACTGCTTGATTTTCTCATTACCGTATATATTTATCGTATGAACTTAAAACTTGACCAAGGACAATTGACTGATTTACGAGCGGCTCTGACTAATAGCCAAATCTTGGCCCATGCAGTTGTTAAGAACAAGCTACATTCTTCGCTATTGTATGCCAATAACAAATTATGGACAGCGATCAGGAAATATATTGATAATATCGAGGAAATCGGATTGCGACTGAATACGGTGCTAGGCGACTGGGAGACAGAGGATCTTGAAGAGGCCAGTGTACCGCGATCTCTTTCTCGTATTTTGGAGGCTCTTCTTGCTGCTGTATTTTTGGATTCAGATAAATCCTTAGAACAAGTTTGGAAGATTATCGTCAAAATAATGGGATATGAAATTTCTGTGTTCTCTAAACACATACCGATCTCACCTATTCGGGAGGTTTGCACGAAATTTCCGGGTACATCGTTCAAAAAGCGTGACATACCTGCTGGTAAGTATACGCCTTACCACTGCTTTCTTAAAAATGTATGCTGTTTTGCTAGGACAGATATGCCTAAATCAGATGTCTTATGGTCGACTCATTGTCGGTTTTATGTTTGCCCTTGTATTGTCTGAGAGTTTTTCCTAAATAGGTTCTAGTTATGTTACGATTATAGATACAGCGTGTTTTTCGGTAAAACTCACAGCAAACCCCTTCAGGCATGTGAGGTTCTTATGGAGAGTCAAAAAGTTTCAAGCCATTATTTTGCTACTAAACGTATGTACGAACATTACATGACAGAACATTTGTGTTTATGCACACGTTACTGCACTAAGGAAGGTTCTGTTTAGCCATGGTAAATTTTGCTTTGCGCTATGTTTGTTAAAAATAGGTTGTAGTAACCTATATAAGGAAGCAGATGCCACGGTGCTCCCTTGCACAATCATAGTAAAAAGAGGTAATTTGGAAGAGAAGTGACACTTTATTTTCAACTATGACTACTATGAAGTATTTACATAAACTCTTTCATACGTTTTCATCTAAGTGCCAATTGTAGTAGATCTTGAATACAAGTACACGTAAAACATGGCACCACGAAAGTGTTTGATATATTGAAAGTAAGCGATGAGATGTTAAAGATATCAAGTATTCGCAGCAGGATAAGATTGTTTTGGCAGAGAAATCTTAGCTGTGAGAAATACAAAAAGATAAGAGAAATATCCTTGACGAGAGCCATCATTAATTCTCAAAAAAATCAAAATTTGCTAAGGTGATGGTTTTTCTGGGTTAACTAGGTGACTCTAAATATCTTGTTACATAAAAATACATAGAAAAGCTAAAAATGTGCAAGATCAGTTGGTTTTATAGCTTGAACCGGGTTCTCAATCTTATCCGAAAGTAAGTCCGGATCCGATTCTTAAAATAACTCTAGAAATTCCCGATATTTTTGGAGACATACATCATATTTTGTGTCACTATTTAGGTATACCAGGTCTGGTACCACAGTGGAACGTTTTTAAATGTTTTCGTTTTCATGGTAAAGAACAAAGTGCAAAAACGAAATGGAAACCGTAAAAGTTATTACCATTATTTATCTTGTAGTAGTAGTTCCTTCAACTTGTCAAATATTTAAATTCAAATTATAGTATAGAACAATTGCTCGCTTTATTGTGCTTTTGATGGATTTGCTATGGGCTTTCAGATTCTCCATATATTCCAATAGTCAAGGTTGAACACTGAATTATGTGATTTTTATTTTTATAGGCTGAAGTACAAGTGTCTTCATAATTTAAGAGTCCTCATTTCCCATCTGTTAAGGTAGCAAGGGAGAAAAATAAAAATAAACAAATTAAACGAAGGCTCTCGAAGTCAAGTGACTTTCTTCCAGTTTTTAGCAAAATATTGTTCCACCTGGTATATGTGTAAAAAGCAAGACTAATATTATATCAAGTCCTAGGTATCTTCGTCGCTATCGCTGTGATGGGTGGTGTCTCCAGAATAAGTTGCATTTTTACGCAAGGCTCATCTGTTCGAGTTCTTTCTGTTGTAAGCATTACAGAACGCGGCATAATTATGCGCGCGTCCGAAATGATCCATACGGAGAAGCGGCCTTATTGGTGCGCATCGAGCTGCCGTATAAGTACGAGTAAGAGGCGCTAGCCGGTCAGCTGGCTTTCACAATATACCAAAAATTTGTCCACTGTGGTGAGCCACAGGGCATCTTCGAGCAGTAGATTTTATTACGTATGTAGTCATCAGGTGGCTCCTGTTCTGAATCAAAAATGGCACAGCACTATTGTGAATCGCGCGAGTCGAAGTCGAAACCGCGATCACGCGCTGTCACTCTGGGAAAGCAGGTGAAAACTGTGCAGAGGACACTGTAGCATGATTGTACTGGTTCGGTGCAAAGGTCGGCGCCGTTTTAAGTCTAGGAGATACATGCGCGCATTTCGACTTCCATTTTCATTAGCGAGTTAGAGGGATCATTAGCGAGTAATTAGCTGTAACAAACTCAGCAACCAATGGGAGTTGTCTCAGCAGCAGAAGGCGAAGGTCAAGTTTGAGGGAACAGAATAGGCGTTGCAGCGTTTGACGAACGGTGCGAGTGATGGGCGATAATCTGAACAACGCTTGTGCGACTCGCAGTTATCGATCGCCGCGTTCCTAATGGACTGGTTCCAAGCAAAAATTAGTAAAGCACATAGACTGCTGCTTAAGATCATATTTCAGGACATATGGCGCGACCGAATGTTGCGGTGTAGAGTCCTATTACTATATATGATATATAGAAACTATATATATACATAAATTTGTGATTTTCAATATTGATTATTTTGGAATCTTTTAGACGAAGACGAGGATATGGTGGAAGTTACAATGTACGTAAAGCTGAAGGATGGTACCATAGAAGAGTACACCCAGCAAGCCGAAACGAAAAAGCTAGCGAAGACGATCCTTGCTAAGAAATATCTTAGACGACTAGAGAAAGAAGAGCTACTAGCTGAGATTGAACGCCGCAAAAGAGAGGGTGAGGACACAGAAGTTGTGCGCATTCTTGAAGACGCCCTGTTAGGGTCAGAACTTATAAAATCTAAATACTATCACAAAAAAAAATAAATATTGAAAATAACAGTGACAAAATTCCAACAAAAGGGCACAAATTGTACGTATAACATGAACGTCAAAACAATAAAAAGAAATTCAAAAAACACTTTTTCAGTTAAAAATTAGGGTAAAGAGGATGGTTTATAGAATTGACCGTAGAGTCCAGGATCGAAAAGGTAGTTATCTGTATTGCAATGAAAGAGAACGAAAAATCGAGAGCTGACAGCGATACTGACAAGTATTCAGTGAATAGCGTTTACGTAAATAAAGCGTAAATAAATGTGGTACAATTACGGCATTTACTTTTGTTTTCACTTTGGTACAAAATTAACGTATTACACTTGGCTTTAATCATGTAAAGTCTAAACATGCTAAGTAAAATTTGCGTAGTTATTTGGGTAATTAACGAAAATGTGATGCTTTTAAAAGGTCTCTACATATGACGTATTTGAAAACAAAATTAAGAAAATTCACTAACTCTCACTTTAACGAACGCTTGGAATAAATACAAAGTCCGACGACCGGTTGAAGATCTTACTGAAATTAACCTAAAGCGTAAGATAGCTTTTTGTGCATTTGTATTCCCCATTTGCTACGGAAACTTTCTTTTGGCTTTTTAGACGTCTTGTTACTTTCCGATGGCCTTTTAAATCTTGCTAAGCAGTACCAAACGAATGTACTAGAATCCTTTGTAATTTATTAGATAACTGGATAATTTCAAATACATATTATACAATACTTTAGGTAATGTTAAGTGTTATTGGTGTGAAGTGTTAGTTATAAGCGGTAAGGTTATTGATTATAAGTGTTGTATTAACGCCCGATTTCGCGCATAAGGTTACTCTGGAGATCAATTTTGTCAGAGGACATAATACAAATCCTTCCAAGTCTTTTTGACGTTAGTACACACTTGTTCACGGTTTTTCTAATCTGATTTCTCGTAGGAAAAATTGTTGTACTGGAAAACAGTATATTTCTTTTGATAACATAAAACAAATGAGGGAGCCCGTTCCCATTTCAATCAATGTGTAGATATACGATGCCTTAAGTATGCTGAGCAGACTTAGTAGTGTTAGTAGAAACGTTTGATAACTGTTTTTGTCTACAAATGTCGCCTCGGGAGGGTCTTGTCAATGCACTTCTCACGGGGTTTCAAATAGGAGTGTTGTGAAGAGTATGTTTGCATCATGGGCGGCGCTGCAATCACGCATTAGGTATGGGGGGCACCGATACGAAAGCCTGAATGTTATGTGTTGGAGGCTGGTATTGAAAAAATAAGTCCTGGCGAAAAAGTGAATGAACATCTAAGCGTAGAAAACTGCACTAATCTAAGTGTATCCCATAAGAGGTTATAAACTCCGCTTTGTCCAACACTTTCCATCAGTACAAGGTTGCTAGGGTCATAACAAGTTTTAGCTTTCGATATCTCTAAAATAAACACTTTAAATAAGGGCCAAAAGATGTACTATTATATCTAAAATTGACCAGGAGGGCCTATTATTTTATGCGTTGCGCAATACCTCACTGTCTTCTTTTGCTCCTATTAATTCGAAAAATCAAAGTTTATTAAGTAACTGAAAGAAAATGCGCCGTGAAGAAGATTAGTAATGGAGACTTCGTAATTGATACAGAACATTGTGTGCAACGTTGGCTTCCACGGCAGGTAGAGGTAAGTATTTGATCTCATTTTGAAAGCCCGAACTAACTGCAGGGTGATTGTATAAGCATGTGTCATACATTTCTGTTGAATAGAACTTCGTTTACTGATAGGGAACCCTGCCAATTTCAATACGCCATACAAATAGGTTACAAGTAACTTGGTTCATTTAAAAGCTCGACAGATTTTTAAGGCAACCAACCCATCGATACTGAAATAAGCTAGGTGTAAAAACCGTTCATATAGCTAACACAGCTTATGTCTACAAAATCATTCATATCCGTTTCATCGTAAATAATTGTGTTTAAATCAGTGCTTTTGAAAATGCTTTATTCAACGATATGGTATATCATATAACTGAGTACACCACAGAGTTATTTCAGTTCATCAAGACGCGTAAAAGCCAAATTTACGGGTGGGTCAAGATCGTAGCAGTGTGATTGGGACGAGTTAATATAGGATGCTTTTTCAAACAACTTTGAGAGGAAGTACGTTGGAGCGCCGGGTTGATAGTTGCCGCTGAGCCTTGACTCGTTTGCCTTTGCAGGCTGAAGGGTTATCACAGCTTGTTTATATTGCGCCAGGAAACTGCTAAAGAAGATTGAGAGTTGAAGATGAATATAACAAGAATAATTAAGAGCTCTATACCTAGTTAATCAGGCTTTTGTTTTCAAGGTTACACTTTAAATGAAATGGAGTTGAGGAATCCTTGAAACCGATTGTAGATGGAGAGTATTACTCTTAAGGAAAGAGCTGCATTATGGATTAATTAGGCGTAGTGAGGTTCTTGTCTTCAGGGTGGCATTTTGAACGGAACAGAAAAGAAAAACCTTCGTAGTTATCTTTGGAGACCTCTCGTTGCATTATGCCGAGCACTAATGGATACTTCGATATAATCGCATCCATTTATGTAGATTCAGGCTATACGGTAGGAAGAATTGTTTTTTTACTTCAGCGATAACGGATATTGTTTATCTACTTCAAGAATATCTTAATTTTGAAACATGTGGAGTATTTGCCTGATCCCCAAGTTGTTTGTATAATATAGTATCTGTCTCATTTTAAAGGGTGATCGTTTCGTTTTAAGGACCCCGGTACTTAGCAGATATACGAACCACAAATTTACATAGGAATTACTATATTGCTTGTATGTGTTTATGTAAATATGTGCGCGACACAAGTCACAGTAATAGTTAAGTGCAAAAATAGCTACATTTTTGTAAACGGTAACGTATTCGGACAATTTCGTAGCAAATAAGCGCAAGGATGCGGTACGAAAAACTAAATAGATGACTCCACCGATTAAAATCATATCTCTGTGTAGTTATCATACCGAATCTCCTGATTAAAAACCGAATTAGTATAGGCTTATTGCTAGAACGATACAGCCTAGAGTCTTTGAGACAAAATGCAGCGCATTTGGAAATATATTTACGCGTGTAATATTCTCTATACCAGCACGAAACTGAATTAATTACCTTTTGCAGACGTTTTTGTGCTTTCTCAGTATCAAGGCTTCTTGTATAGACTAATCAATAAATCATACACGTAAACCATGTATGTTATCAACGAATATGTTTGTAAAAATAATGTGCGCAGCTGACGGCCGAGTAACTAATTTATAAAAACCCTTATTGATCAACGGAAGTCTTTGTGGATTTCATAAAATGCTTCGGTGGGTATAGTACGAGGTAAAGTAGATATCAGGTATGATCAATGTGGTTTCGCAATAAAACAATTGCAAAACTCCGTCTGGGGTGGAACCGGACTTAATAAGCAGCACCTTTAATTTCTAAGATGATGCTTGTTTTAGTTTACGAATTCAGTTCAGAAAACGAACAGACCTACTTCTAACAAATCATTTTTTCTCAATAATCAGTTAACCTCTATTTCGACTAAATTTGTGATTTAGTGTTGAACCCCTCTACTTCGGCTTCCCTCGGGGATGTTAGCTATTCTCCTAAATCCTCTCCAACTTTTTTTGCCGCTTTTTCGAACGCGCCATTGATATACCTTTTGGAAAGTTTGGAAGGAAGCCTAACCATACTGGACTTAAGATCGCAACTTTAGAAAATACTTTCTATTGAATTCAGGTAAGTTTGTCCTCAGTATTCACGTAACCATTCCTTCGAACATGGTAGTGCTCTTCTCCGCCTTTAAGGTACGTGTGCCACGTAGCAGGATAAAGTTCAATGCGACATATAGATACAACCACTGGTACGTTGAGCTGCACGGTTTTTATTAGTAGTAGTTAGCTTCTAACGATAACAGCGCTCCAGGTTCTTTTAACAGCGCAGTATCAAGTCCGATTTCATTTTTTTGAGCAATCGAATCGTGCTCGAACTGATTCTGAAATTACTGTACACTTTCACGCTTCTAAATTTGGTCGGACATTTGCCTTCAACGCAAGGTTGACATACTTTCACAGTCTTATTATCGAGTTTGCCGTTGATGTAAATACTTTCGAGGAAAGCTTGTTGGACCAACAACTTTTCTAACATCTGCAACACTACGATATGCAAGAAGCACCTCGATTGCTCAGATTTTGTCGTTTCATAACAACGTTCAGTTTCCTATTCATCTCTCTCAATGTTAAGACGTTTTTATAGTTCATTTGCCATACAGTAGCATCTCCTACGTCCGAAAGCTAATCCACACTGTTGGAAAGACAGACTCTTTCTAGTTAATGTCCGACGTTTCGAATCTCGTTTGCAACGATTAGGTCATCTACGTCTGTAATTAAAACTACATCCAAAATTGTGAGTCTGGCCAATTAAACGATGCTTCTTGGCCTGCCTACGGTGTTCTTACAATTCGGAAACTGTACCAAATAAAATAAAGCGTTGAATTTACTTGACTTCGTTCAACATCTAGAATACTGTCTGTTAATAGTGTTCGGTAATTAGTCAATGAATTTTGATTGTTCGACCACAAAGGACATTTATTTAAGGTTATGTACCGATGGTACAGAGCTTTCATAATGTGAATTGGGTGCAATTATACGCGCTTAGGGTGTTTATCGGTATTCTCGCGCAACGGATTCCGAATTAATATCTCTTTTGCTAGCTTATTTAAAGTTATTACTGAATGTTTAATTCGGTAAATGAGCTATGTCTCGTGCAAATTACCAAGATAGCAGTTTCATCTTAGTATTCAATGATAAGAGTAAAGAGTTCATCTTTATCATCAACAGCCCTTCTGTTGCTGATATTGATAACCTCTGCTTTCACTTACGACTATTATACCCTTTCGTCGTTTCTGATAGAAATTATATTCTTCATCTTCGGCTTTCAGCCGATTAATTTGATCTAGTCTTACTTCGCTAACATGCTTTTTATTGCTGTTACCCGTCGGAGAAAAGACCTCGACATTAGGGAGTAAAATTGCTATACCGTCAGCCTTAGTTAACCCCTATATACGGTCGTTTACATCTCGATCAAAGCAAACGCCCCATTTATCCATACTTTCGGTTTAATCGCCGTCATTCTTTTAGTTCCTAAATAAGGTTTTTCTTCTCAACTGATCCGTCGTCAGTGCGCCATTTATTTCCAATATCAAGAAACTCATCTACGGCGAAAGTTGCTTTCCTCCCCATATAAGCGTTGCAAATTTTCTAGCCTAATTGATATTCATTAATATAATCATTTGGTGCTATATTTTTTAGGAAACTTCCTTACCATCGATGCAAAGTTACCATAGCCACATAATGTCGTTCTTAAACTTCTCATCGAATAATCATTAGACCAAATTTCAAAAAGGGCTAGCTGTACGTTCGGAAAGCACTTCGCAGCATTCACAAGGGCAGCCAATTTACGTTCACAGAGTGGTAATACATTGATCACTCAACATTCTTATTAACGAGACTTACAGTACAGTCTGCTTTTCGTGGATCTGCATTCCGTACATTTAACTAGTTATGATATTGCAGAACTCAGGGCATATGAGAACCCAGGGTCGACATTCCAGCTCTCATAGAGCTAGCTCGTAACGATGTTACCGATGCACTTAGCATTTAAGTGCATCCGTTTTCTTGCTTCAATGGTGAGGCATATTCAAGCAGCAACGTTAAAAGCAGGCAAGTGCTTCTTTTTCCAAAATTATTATGCTTGCAGTTTCTAGCGAATTCGGTATAACATGGACTTACGAAGCGATATGACACAGAACGGACATCATCATTGCATATAAGGTTTTGGTTATAAAAAACAATACCAACATAGGCTTAACAAGGTCGAATGCAATTTCGAAAACTTCGCTTTGACTCGTGACCTTTCCCGCTAGCTTGTCGTGGCGAGGTGGCTAAACGCATTCCACGGTAGCAGCGGGCGAAATAGCACCACCCACAATCGGTGCCTTACTAACAGGATCTTAGGAGGCGATTGGCTAGAGCTATAATATAAGCAAAAGCCTAATTAAACGTTCTCAGCGTGGAAACCGCTGAGAGTGGAAAATATGCAGATTTTACATCGTATGATTCAGGCACCGTTTTTGCCTAGGATTCACTAAATATGTTTTGCTTTTCTACGGATGGCGTGTGCATACGCACAGATAGGAAGGAGACAATTTTCTTTTAAAGCTCCTATCGACCTTGTCGGCTTTGGGCCGTATGTACCCACTAAGTGTAACAAGTCAAAAACACTAAATGTAGGATTATCGAAACAACAATTTATAAAAAGCGTGCTCTTAGCCAGTCGCGACAGAGAACAGTGAGCTCTGTGTGAATCTTAGTCGGACAAACTTCTATTATTTTTCTTACTCCAAAGACAAATAAGAGCTTCTTCGAGAATTTAGTAATTCAATTCTGAGTATTTTTTCAAAAATTAAATTACGGATTTTTTTTTATAATATTTGATTTCCACCGGCGTTCTTAACATGCTCGTGTCTCTGCCACGTCTATAGCCCTAACTAAAGCGCCACCCACCGACTTGGTCGCGCGCCCACACATCTTATTTTATTTGCATGGAGGTGAAAAACTAATCTATATATAGTATATGTAACGAATAGCGACCATCTATTCCCTAATGGCTTTAGTCTAGAAGATTCTACCGCAATGTACTTTGGTGACACGACACATACTTGCTCACACAATACAATTTCCACTGAAATACACATCTGTATATTTGATATATATGATATCAGCGCGGACAATGCTGTTAACACGCCTTGGTGTTTTGATACGATAGTGCGGCGGTATTTTTAAACGTAAAAAACGCAAAACAAGTTTTTAACAAGTGATTTTGGTTTACGATTAATTAATTAGGATTACGCTCTATAGAAAGAACCAGTTTACCCTATGGTCCAAGGGACCTAGTCGGTTTTATCTTCCACGTGAACCTCCATAGAAAAAAATTCTTACGATCTACAGATCGAGAATCTTAAGTCGCTAAAACCAAGCACCTGTGTGTATCTACCTGTCCAAAATCGGCTTCATAAAGCGCTTGAGCCGCTTTTTTTGGATTGTTAGAGCTCGACCTTAAGTGGACTGTGCTATATGTTATTAATGGCCCTTTTGGCATTTTCATTTCAGTGTTGGACGACGGTAGCCTATGTTGTTTTCTAAAAGCATCAACCAAGCTCTCTTAAGCAAACTTACATAGAATAGGAGTTTTAATGAGGGCAGTATCTAACACGCTTAGCCAAGCAGGCGCGGAGAAAAATATTGCATGATTAAGTAACTAATTTAAGTATACTTGATATATGAATAATAAAATAAAGATTAGAACTCATGACCTCTGTAATGGATATTAATACACTTTTATGTTTAACTTCCAGTTCGGCTCGTATAGACTAAGCTAACATAAGCGCATCATTTTCTGCACATTATTGAAAAGCCTTGGCTGTAGGGTTTCGTGGGACTACTCTGATTTTTGGTGGTAGCTCTGCACTAGCACAAAAACGTGAGCATACTAAAGCTTATGCCTATTCCTTACTATAATATTCTATTATAATATTTTTAATGTTTAAAATAGAAGCAGAAAATAATTAGAACTTGAGCACTCTTCTTATGCAGAAAGGGAATACTCCGGAATTACTGAACAAGTTATTAGCATCTAGAACAACGTTCTGTTCGTCAAAAACCCTTAAACAAATTTATTTTTGATTTGCTTCTTTTTGCTGTGGGACTTTTTAGCTTATGTGTTCTGAATTTTTAACAGACTCAAAAATACAATAGTCTTACAAAAAAAGATAGTATTTCCTAAAATATAAAATCACTGCAGATAGGCCACTGGTAGCTGGTTAATTTAATTACTTCTTAATATATGCTAAGGAATGCTTGCCTTGGGTGGTTTAAATTAAACACCAAGTTAACAGATAGAAAGTCGCTTGAATGTAAACACCTTTTTTTGTTATAGTAAAGTGTTAGGTTTGATGGTACAATATTAAAGAGCTTAGACAAAAGAACTTCTAACCTAGAGGCCACCGAGGCAAGCCGACCGCAGTTGGTTCGCACGTTGGGTCACTTATGGCTACCATTTTTTTCTTCTCTCACTTATATTAAAAAAAAATAGAGGTTGATAATATGAAGTATCCGCTCTGATTCGATAATTCAACTATTATAGTAGCCCTCTGGGAACTTTATGGATCCAAAAAAATAGTTCACACCTAAGGTATGTCTAGATAGAAGATCACTATGAATTCCAATTTCGGGAGTTTCAAGTACATATTGCCTATTTTAGCCTCGAAATTTGTATTCTTTACACGTCTTTAAAAACGGTTCGCATAACGCTCATAGACAGAAAACACTATCGCTGGCCCACCGTCTCAATATATCTTGTTGTCTATTAAACAAATTGTAAAGCAATAAAAAGTTGGAAAGGCGCACGCAATGGACGGCCTTTTCACTTTGTATTATTGAACTAATCTCTAGATGCTAGCATAATTATAATTACAGGGCAGAATGACTGCATTCTTTGCTGCATTGTGGTTGTTTTAGTATTCAACAGCTGGTAAAACGGATAACCCAAAGTTATTGCCTCTTTTTGAGCGCCTCGTCATTCACGATAATAATGTTTCACGATAGCAATGTTGCACGCGACTGCAGGATTGAACCTGCTTTGTTGATTCATTCGTTAATATTCTGTAAACTATCAACTAAATCGGTAAAACTATTGGAAGCGTCGTTTCTCAAGTAAGTAGGAGTAAGAGAAAGAAGGATATTCCTTATAATTTAAGTTTTTAATTTATCGTATAATCATTTTCACATATATTTATAGTTTTATTTATTCGAAGTGATTTAACAAGTAATTCAAAATCGTTCGCGCGTTACGAAAAAGGTACAGAATGCATAAAATTTTGTTGCAATGAACTGGACAAACCCCGTCTTGGACTAACAGGTCTGTTGGGGCAAATGATTTTCTGTATCAAATTATTATTCGCTATCAGACGTGGATCTTCTTCTCTAGTCCGGAGCACGAAATGCTATGAGCTTATTTCGGACCAGCTAAATATTCACGGAACGACAATTCTCCTATGCGTTTGACGGGATAAAAAGAGCATTTCATTATGTTATTTTAAATCTTTGTAAAACGATTATTGTTCAATGATAACAATTAATAACAAATAGCATTTCAATTCAAAAAGAGAGGTTGTTTATTAGCCAAAAAATCGTAAAGTAATTTGGCTTTATGACAACGTTCATCTTCACACGCTCTTGACGGTGCACGGAACTATTACCTAGCTGGAGTGGACAGCTCCTTTATGCGGCCAGTTCGTCAGGCTTGGATCTCTTAAATGACAACTATTTTAAATCTGTACAAGATCCGCTGACTCGAAATTGGTTCTCAGAAATTTTAAAATCAGTCAGAATATAGGGATCCAACTATCCCAACTCAAACAGCGAAAAACTTGTTTGCAAGAGAATCTGCCACCTATCTGTTAGAGGATCGAAATATATGTCAAAAGACTGAGTATTTATTTATGCGTCTAATGTTTTCCCTAAGCGTAAAATAGCTACAGTACCTAGTAGACATAACATTGAATATACAGGAAGTTTTAAAGCTAGTGATTATACTCAGATAGAGAATAGACTTCGATAGAGAGGATTTTGTATAATAGAATTATAATGTGCGAAGACATCGTGTTATAACCAGAGAAATTTGTGGAAAATTTACATAACAACCGTTAGATATGACTGAGTGAGAACTAGTGCTTCGGTTGAATCAAGACATGGGCCTGTAGGTGAGACTGTGCTCTTTTGTTTGACGTACATTTAAATTATAAAATTATTCAAAAATAAGTCATAGGAGAAAGTCCAAAAATGAATTTAACTCACAGGGCATTATTCCTTGGCTTTATAATAGAATTACTCTATATATTTTACTACAGCGGATAATCTAAAAGTATCTAATGAAGAAGCTAACATCTAGCATAAAGCTTTTTCATTAGATACCGCCTTAAGGGTGATTAGACTAACAATAAAACACTAAAACAAGTTCAAGTTATAAATAGCCATGACGCATCTTTTTCTCATTACCATACGTGCAAATAAACGGTTTTAGAATATATTTCCTCAGTTTCCCATAAAACTTGGGTTTAGGCTGTGAAGCTGATCAAGCAAATCGTCTCGCAAATGTGCTCTTTTTTTCAAAATACATGTTACATTTTTGCTTTGACACGGAACAGGACTGGACTGCTTTTTTTTAAAAAGCATATGCCTTAGGCGATCTTGAGACCGATCTGGTAGCACATAGAATCTCGGCTCTTACAAATGCAACTCTGAGTGTTTAATAGTTATATCCATTTTCAAGGAAAGCTGCATTGTATCGTCATATATCTACTTGTACGTAAAACTTTACAATGATGGCCTAGCGGAATACATATTTTGTCCGCATCGCTCAACTACTCCAAGCTAATTGAGTAAAAAATTAATTAGATGCACGCGCTGTCTCTACTTTACATCAGCCTGTAGAACCGGAATTCCATTAGAGAGAATTCAATGGACTGGACACGATCGGTCTCACCGGTGGCCTTCCAGCAATAACATACCTTCTCATTTTTTAAACGAAGGCTGGAGCATTAGCTTCGCACCTTGTGCAACAGCTTTAACTATTATCAAGAGGTCTGTTTTCTTCTGTCTCGTAACTTCTCCTCGAAATAAACCCTTATCCAGAAAGCGCTCGTCATGATCTAAAGCTTTAATCGGATACTCCTGCTACGAGGTTATTCTATGCGTGGTTTTGTGTAAGCCTTCTTAGATAGTTGTGTACTGTAACGAAGCCCTATTCGCTTTGCTGCTTGAATAAACATCATAAATAGACAGATCTATGACTAATGTTGCGTTGTATGGATGCTTCCTAAACAAAAGAAGGTCTACAATACATGAACTGTTTTAGATACGACCTGACTTGGCCTCAAACAAAGGCAACTCATCCAATTCCTATGCTTAAACTATCCTCCCCACTCTTAAGCCAAACCCGAGGCTTCAAGCGAAGGCAACTCATCTAATTCCTATGCTTAAGCTATCTAGCCCTCTGCTCTTAAGCCCAACCGGAGGTGTCAAGCGAAGGCAACTCACCCAATTCCTGTGCTTAAGCTATCCCCCCCACTCTTAAGAAATACTGACAGGTCGAAAATTACTGCTTAGAAGATAATCTCAGTTGTGACATGCGAGTGGGAAAATGACAGAAGTAATTTACCCATTGTGGATGAACATTGTGAATGTAGACACAATATCACTAAATAAAGCCCAGAGTCGAAAGAGCGTGAGTTTAGGTTAGGTTAGGTGTTCGGCTGCCGCAATTTTCTAATGCACTTATTAATAATTTAATTAAAGATTTTGACACGCGACAAAAATAGCAGTGAACAGTTCGCAAAGTAAGTTACCTTGTAGAAATAAGTCATGTGAGTAAATCTGTCGCTCGTAATACGGCCACTGTTGAAGTTACTTAATATGATTAAGGAAAAAAACTGCAAGTCAAACGGGGATCAATCGTATACTTAGATTTTACCAAGCATATCGAAATCCTCAAGGACGACCTCTGTTAGCGCCTCGAAGACTACAGAAATTTTGAGTTGTCGACGAAGCATGCGGCGACCCATAGGCCGTGTCAGCATTGAAGAGAATATTACACGCCTAAAGCCCTGTTATGTGTAAGGAGCTCTACAATGTCCATTACATTAGGCACGTCAATAATCATCAACGGCACGAGGATCATGTATACGTTAACTATAAACTCAGAGGATACGGCGACACAATTACCCCCACCAGTAATTGTGTTGTCGTATAACGAAACGATGTACTGAAACGACACCAAGGATTCTCAGATTGTGCAGTTTGGGTCTGAGTTGGGGACAATGGTCACTGAATGTCGGGCACCTGCGTTCAATGATGTTCACTTTGTAGCCCATCGCCTTAATGCTTGTCGGCCTCTGGCAATTCTGCTGTTCTTTCGTGTCGCTTAAATAGTTTCAGGATAACGTACGTTTTTATTAGGATGTGTTGCCATGCTTGATGCCGTCACACGCGGCACGCTGTCATTTACATTGTTCGCCGGGGTACTCTCTGTTTTGACGGCATCACTGCACACGGACGCTCGCCGAAGGCGAGGTATAACTGGACTCGAATGTAACTGCTACGGTTCTTTACCATGCGTTCATCATTATAACAATAATCACAGATATAATACTGCTCTTTATCGATGCATATGTCATGTCGGTAACCGTAACTCTAGTAACGTAGCTGCGTGTTGTGTGGACACCATGTTTAAAACTGATGTACCGAAATCGTGATAATAATTCCTATTACAAAAAATGAGAATATCTGTAGAATTATACATTTTTAACCTCCTACGCTTGGCCAGCTTTTCGGTGAACAAGAAGTGCATGTTGTTCAAGACTAGGGTTCTCTCACATAGATTCATTTGACTGCTACAATCTTACTTAAATAGATAGCCTAGACGATTTTTCTCAAATTACCAGACATACAGTATAATGTTGTTATTATTATTTATTTTTTTATCTTGTTTATGAAGCACAGTGTGCTGGTTCCCGTATTGCAAAGTCGTATTCCAAAAATGTGAATCTTACATAAACCTGTGTTCAATGGAATTTGAAAAGAAACACTTATATTAAACATCAAGGCTCTAAATACATTGAATTGTTTTGACTATTTTCATTAATACTATGCAAATACATGTTATATGCCCAAATTTTTTATTTAGATACCACAAATGAATGTGGGAGATTATCCGTGCCAAGTGCCATGTTATTTAAAACGCTTTCATGTTAAGTATTTTTATGCCACTCTTTTATTGCTTATGGCCACAGCAGTAATGAAATAGAACATGTTAGGCAGACATTTATATTTCCCATTAATATATGCCTTGTTGCTGATATTAAAAAAAAGGCCCAAATGTTATTCTCTATTGTTAAATAAACTGACCTTTTAGTGAAATGCGCTTTGCAAATGATTACACCTTGTCTACGTCAGGGAGTACATACACGTAGATACAGTCAGAACGATAACCTTCTTGCATTTAGTCAGCATTTAAGACAAGAAGCAAGAAATAAGACTTCTTTCAAGAACGACTTGAGTGATGGGCTACACGAAGCGGCACAAGAGCTTGGTATTACTAATAAATTAAAAAGAAGGTCACTGATGACCAAAGAAGGTGATGCTATGAAGGGATTGAAAAGGAATCGTGCATTATAAGTTGCGGCCGCAATGGCAAAACGATTGATTTAGACCTCTATTGCCATAACTGACAAGGTTACAACAATCCATTGAAAAAATCGATCAGAACAAATGAACAGAAAAAGCGTCATCCTTCACCATGGCAATGCCAGATCAGAAACACCTTTAGCTACCTCGCGAAAAATGAGAGAACTTGGATGATAAATTTTAATGTATCCATCGTATAATCCAAATCTTACACCATCATACGACCGTCTGTTTTGATCTTTGTAGAACTACCCTAATGGCGCTAATTTAGTTCTGATAAAAATAACTTGTAGATATTTTTTCCTTGAGAAAGAATCATAAAAGGTTTGCAGTGATGCGATCATATTAATATCAGAAAAACGGAAAAAGACCATCGATAAAAATTATACGTATTTAATTGCGTAATATTATTCCAAACTATAAAAAATATTTGCTTCAATTTTGGCTCTAGAACGATCAATACTTTTTCATACGTTGGAAGTATGTTCATTTCTACGGTATGTAAACCACTTGCAAATTTATTATAACGACCAGAGATGTAAGTGATTTCGTTGTGTAACCATTAGCTTTCGTCATCATTCGCATGCCTTTCGTGCGCAAACTCGTGCAGCACGCATCCATGGCTGTGCGTACAGTAAGAAAACTCTAGTCAACACGACACAAAATATTAACTTCGATGGATGAACATTCTGGAGATGTATTGGAAAATATATAAAATATCTTTCTTCTTCTCATTGTCCAGTAAAGTCAAACGACGCCCTTATCCCTTTAGTACTATCAGCAAACTGTTGCCGCTTTTTGACTAAGTTGAGATCCCTGTTGAGCAGCAGGCTTGGGACGAAAATTCATCCATGCATGAGAACAATCTACCGGTTTCATACGCTTGGAAGAAGTATGAAACCTAAATATCCGCATTTGGTTAAAACTTGAGGGTCGACGGTCCTGCCATGCAGTACGACATAAATTTATTCACAGCTGGATATTAAAAATTTTTAATTCGGGGATAAAATGCTTATTTAACGCGGATCGTAAAAGATTACTTTCCTTAGATTTCTAGTCTGCGAAGGAAAAGTACCTGGTTAGCTCAGTTAACCAAAGTTAAGCATTAAATGTACTAAGCAGTAAGGATTAATCCTTACTAGTAGACAAACGTTTTCACATTCGACTACCCTTCAATATTATGTACTTATGTTATGCTCAACATAGTACATAGCGTTGTAAAACTTTTATTATAGCCAGTCCCGTATTGTTTTCTTATAATCCGCATCTAATTGGTACAGGTGAATTCTTAAGTGTTAGTCTTGCACGAAAGTACGAAACTGTGCAAAAACTCTGCGTCATCAAAGATTGTGTAGGTAAGGTTTGGATTCGATTGTTCCTGTCATCTTTTGATATTGTCTCTAGCACGCATTACCTATAGATCAAGTTCTTCCTATGAAGTTTTTTTCCGGGAAGAAGGACGATGATGATATTGAGGTTGTCTTTGTTATTGATGGTAATAATCTGTTTAGCTAATCAGCAGAATAATACACGGCAACTGTTTCTTTCTTTTTGCACGATTTCCCTAAAGACAAAAGGCGGAAAAGGAAAAGCACAAGGTCTAAATGGGAAGGCAGGTTAAACAATATGGGCAAGCCAACAGGGGAATAAGAACTGGGCATATGTGAAGCACTAGTGGCTGCCCTTAGTGCCACACGAGCGAAGCACGGTCATACACAAATACTGCAAGACTTTACTGTATCGATGGTTTTGCATTCCCACTTCTTCTTTTGTCGCTTAAAAAATTTAAATGGAATATAAGGCAGAACGCACGTACATCAAATTTGTGCTTGCGCTAACAACGTCGGATATTCAAAAGTTTGTATTGTAACGTCTTGTCACCATTTACGATACTTTTTTGTTCTTGGCAATTTAGAAGCCTGTCCCTTTCGTTGTTCTTATTAGGCGTTTAAGAGGGCAAGGTCTTTCAAATAACGCAAATACTCCTCCAACATCATCGCCTTGAGAACAAGTGGTGCGGCTATTGACATGATGGTGTATGTAGTAAGAGACGTAATTCATAGAATAAATTAGATAATATATTCCAAGACCCGCTATTGTTAAATAACAAGAGACAGATTCTTAAAGATCGTATTAAAGTTTTTATGTACAAATATGCCCTTGACGCAAAATTTCTGTGTACTAGTCAGGCATACTACGTCCTAGTCAGAACGTCAAAACAAATAATTACGGGTATAGAAAAAGTATGTTATTTGCTTTGAAACAATGGTATTAGCATGATTTTTTCACTACTTTCAGCATGAGAAGCATCGATTAAATATTCACATAATAACGTCATACCTGTTTTCGTAACAGGAAGCAAGTAGGAATAATCTTTCGTCCTAAGGTTATAATAATTTTTTTCGGAGCATGCGAGGATAGGTGAAAAATTATTATTTCTGTACAGTTCAAACATACTAAAAGTAATATTAAAGCAAAAATATCTACAAATCTATTAGGGACAAAATCTTTTTCTGAATATACGGGTTATGTGTATACGTTGCATATAGCTTTATAACAAAATCGGTATATTATGTCGAGTACTCTTTGTTTCAGCCTCACGACTTTGAAGAAAGATCTATATTGAGGAAGACAATGTAGACTTTTGTACTATGGATAGAAGATATGGCTTTTATTTAACCTCGTAAATTTGTTATGGATTCTGAATTTAAAGTAAAATAAAGTTGTTTAAATGCTGATGAACTAATATCTAAGATCATCATAAAATATCATTTGACGAAGACTAGACGTTGTACCTTAGTGAACATTAATCCAAGTCGAGGTACTTGTCAAGACAAAAAAGCGCATATACTTTTCTGGTCCAAAAAAGCAACTGTTCTGGTTTTTATCAACAACGGACGTGCTCGATGGACGTGAAACATCTCTACAGTGATATCGATGCAACCCAATGGCCCATGCCGCCAGTATCTAATTACAAGTTGAAAGTTACCATTAGATCTATATTTGTCATTTAATAAACTTTAAGACTATAGGCATTTTCTATTCATCTATGGACCGCCTTTGATCTAGCGGGCTTAACCATTTGACACTTATTACGCCACCGCATGAATCGATAACAAAAAACCTCTGCCTTAACTTATTTAGAAAAACCACCGGAAAACTTTAGGATACAAATTCTATACATTACATCTTAGATATATTATATATTGAAAACTACGTTTTTGAAAAAGCAATCAAACCTGACAGTTGTTAGGAATAAATTATTCTAACCTATGGTTCCAACATTTACTTTCGAAATGAGCCATCTTCTACTAAATCAATACTTTAATTAATCTGTATAGAAAAACTATAGTCTTCACTGTTATATTTCTACTAGATATAACATGTATATACTTGAATGCCGTAGTTACTTAAAATTGTCCGATTTATGTTTGTATGACTAGAATACTTCTGCCTAGATCTACATGTAGACATATAGCTCTTATGATTATTCTCGAAAACTTATTCGCAAATTTAGAACAGGAATTTGCCCTCAATGTATCCTTACACCGTCGCCAAGAAACCATATTTAGATCGTTAAAAAAAGTTGAGATTGAGAGGCTCCAAGTTACTTTACCTTGATTAGGTACACAATCGAAGTATAAAAGCTTATTTAAATTCAGGCAATTTGGGCTCTATTCTAAAGTAGAATAATTTTATACATATATATATATATATATATATGTATATATATATATGATATTAGGTTGGGAAGGAAGTTCCCGCATTTTTAAATATACCTTCTTTTCCTACTTCTCCTTACTTGTTGCTTACTTCTCGCATACCGTTTGAAAGCACTCTTTCTACTCTGTCTTATAATAATATTGAGTTGTGAGTGCGGTTTTGATTCGAATGAAATCCTCAAAGACGGATGCTCCACGTAGAAAAAAGCGCATTTTTTGACACGCTCTGCATTATATATGTCCTCGAGGCTAGCACGCTGCTGAAACAACCCAAAACATTTTCTTTGTGCACGGTGACAGCGTTCTTGGAAAAGGGTTTGCTCATGAGCGGTGCCATGTTTGAAAGTAGCACACGGGGCCTCAAGAATTCCCGACTCTGGCCGACCGTCTGAGTTCGATAACGACTATCTGAAAGCACTTTCAAAAAAAGTGGCCGGCAAACAATTCGGGAATTGGCTGAAAAAGCGGCTGCAGCTGTACGACCGTCGCTAACCGCTTCAAATCCGTCAAATTCACCCACAACCTGGAGCTTGGGTATATCATGAACTCCCTAAATCCAATAAGTGATTACGGCCTAACTCTACAATGGAACATCTGCCTCGACATCTACAATCGCCCGACATCGCCGGATCACGCGGCCACATTGACCGATGCTTGCGCACAATTGTCATCGATGTTGAGAAGCGGTCTTTATACGTCAACCAGAACCATAGGCTAGACTAGGTGGTTTAAGGAAAGAACCAAAGGCGCAAAGCTAATCACATTCTCACCAAAAAAAAAGTTGCGCTTCACATTTGACGGAACTAACTGCTAGCGCCTGATATACTGAGAATTGCTTCCTAGTTCTTTTGGTCCATCCATATCTAATCACTTAGGTTATTCAAGAAAAAAAGGCCCGAAGAGCGAAATTAGATTACCCTGCTTCGTGACAACGCGAGGCTATTAACGCTAAACATCGTCAAAGTTCTTCTGGATTTCGAATTAAATATTTTGTTTCATCATACTTTCTGGACCCTACACCGATAAATTTTCATCTTTTTTATTCTCTAGGAAATTGTCTTTGTAATTTTATCTTCTAGATTAATTAAAAAGAAATTAGTTAAAGAATGAATTTTCGAAAGTTACTTGTAAAGGGTCAAACCCCAAATTTACTTTTTTTTCATTGAGATGTACATTATAAACGAAAGGTATCAACTTAATCTCGATTTATCCTTAACATCCTATTTGAAGTTACGAATATGCTTAAGTTTACACCATTTTTTTGTAATTTCGTAAGTGGTTTTAATTGGGTAACAAAGGCAATGTAAAAAATATACACGAAATGTATATATGTTTGGTAAAAACATATATGTAAACTTCTAAAAGATATAACGTATAGATTAATAGAATATATGAAATAGGAAAAGATATAAAAAGATACATAATTATATATAATATAAGAACATAAGCTGTATATAATAATACAGCTTGAATTCAAACGGCATACGTACTATAGTTGCAAGGTTAGGTTAGCTTAGATTAGGTTCTCGGAGGGCTCCGACCGGGGATGTGGCAAGATGTCTCATCCTCCGGTCGGAGCGCAGGAGTTGCTGATCTCCTACCGGGCGCGCCCCAGGTGGCAGAAAAAAAGGAAGCCGACGAGACAGGAAGGGCACCTGAAATAATACCCGGCGCGAACCAAAACCAGCCCTCAGGAAACTCACCGTTGTCTGACCACAGGCAAGTCAGGAACGGCTAGCCCTCGAGGGCTGTCGCGGCAAAAAGAAGCCAAGCATAAATTGGCTTAAACAGCGCAAAGAGGAGGGAGCAAGGACAGACAAATGTAGGTCCGGAAAGCGGCAGGCAGCGTGACAAACCGCACTAAGGAAACACGCGTGAGGGTACCGCTCTAAAACATGAAGACATTGACAGGCTGGCAGATAGTACAGAGGCCCGGGCATTCAGTCAACACCACCTGGCTGCACTATCGTCCTACCGAAAATCCTGATGCTGCTGCCGTGTTGGATGGCGACCGGATGACCCTGCAATAACACTCGGGGGGCATTGCTGAGGCCACACGCGTGAAACTCATTTAACGGTAAATATACATTGAAATGCCTATGTCTTGAACGACCGACACTGTATGCGACCCAAAAGCCGGTTAAGACACAAGAAACTCAATACATGGAAAATAAGACAAAAATAAATGCCGGTACCACAGTGCCACTGGCCCTAAGACGAAACGGCGCACACGAGAAAGACCAACAAGGGAGAAACCGAGAAATGGAAGAAAAGGACTTTTTTAAGAAGTCTTCTCTGACGGAACGGACGCCAACAAGACCGAGAGATGCGACCGATAAGGACGGTAAAGCGGGACAGGCTAGACCAATTTCTATGGCCCACCCAGACGAACCCCAAAAGCAGTTACGGTAGATAGAAATAAAAGATGAAGAAGAGATGCTTGCGATACGCGTAAGTCGCGAGGCGGCAACCCCGTTTAAAACACGCACACTCAAAAAAAAGAACGATGGAAGAAGTGGTCTCATCAAATAACATGGAGGAGATAAATCCATCGGACAAAGGGCGAAAGGAGGCCAAAGAGGAAATACTGTTAGAATTAAGAAGCATAGATGAGACTATCGAAGCAGTAACAAAACTCTTGGGACTCCTCGAAACTTTGTGCAGGGAAAACGTTAGGCAACTAACCAGGGCGGCCAGAACCCTGGTCAGGATAGAGAAACTGAGGAATAAGGCCGAGCTCGAGCGACAAGAGAAATTGAGGGAACAAAACGCTATGGCCCTAGAGGCACTAGTATTACATGAAATACAGAAGACCCAAAGAGGGATGGAAGACGCAGAAATATGCAAGGAAAATAAAAAAGGGATCCTCTGCAATAGATGTAATAAGACAGTGGAATAAGAACGTCTACAAGAAATTGAGAACGCGAAGATAGAGGCAGAACTAGCGGTAAAAATAGCTGAAGTAGGAACAAAAGAGAACCTTAGGTTAGTGGCAAAGGAAGGGTAGCCCCAAAGAGCCTCTAAGCGTGTTAAAATAACAACAGAAGATATCCTTGCTATCAGAGATACAAGGGTGATAATTATAGAGAAGGGCCTCGAGAAGGATCAAAAGATGCCAAAACAACTAAATGCTCAAATCCACGGAGCTACAAAGGCAGCAGAACTAACAGCCGGTAGTGTTGCAGTACTCACAAGCAATAATTCCTTCTGCCTTATCTCAGGGGGAGCGGATGGGGACGAGACACCTAAGGACGCAGACAGAGCAATAATAATAGGTATGATTAACAAAGGAGAGACAGAAGAGGGTCTGACAAAAATGATCAAAAAGGTCGTCAAAGCCATAAAGGGGGAAAGAGAACAAGAAACACCTGCAATCCAAGTGACCGATTAAGCAGAGAACGAGGTCACTAGGAAACTGCTCGAAGTGTACGGCAAACACCTTGGATGTGAAATGGAGCTCTGCACAAAAAAAATAAACGGAGGACACACAACCTCAAAAAACGAAAAGACCAGCAAGAGAAAAACAATATGAGGAGGCGCAGGAGGAGACGTACTGCTGAGAGTACAGGGACCTACAACATATGAAGCCCGGAAAATCGCCAGCGTTGTCAAAGACGAGGAAGGCATGGAACTAAATGTGAGTATAAAGCTAAACCTGCGTACTATGGCCATATGGGATATGGACCCTTTGGATACGGGAAGCAGAATAGCGAATGACATTAAAAAAGTATTGAGTTTGTCGGCAAGTACACAAATGATAGCCGGGGACCCCAGACAGTCACGAGGTAGTTGGCACTGACAGATACAAATCCCAACCGCATCGACAAAGAGCCATAAAAACTGCAGGGCAGTGCAAATGGGGCCCTACAAATGCAAGATAAAAGACTGAGTCCGCACACCGAACTGCTTCTGATGCCAGAAAGTAGGTCACAAAGCCTACGAGTGCAAGGAAAAAAGACAAAGCAGAAGGAATACGATGCTTCCACAGCGGAAACACAGGACATCCAGCCAATACCTGTGACAGGCCGACACTTAACTGGTACGCGTGCGAGATTGACGGCCACAGAGCCACATCAAGACGATGCCCTAAATATAGAACACTAGTGGGTCGAGTCCGAGACACACAGAAGAGAGAAAGTAGGAAAACGTCAGAGCTCCCCTTTTCTGGAAACAGAGTTGCGGAGCCAGGAGTGGCTATCGATAAGACAGACGGAGAAAAGATCGAAGAAGAACACAAGAAGAGGAACAAATAGACCGACAGCTGACGAAGACAACTTCATAATGCCAGCGGTAAAAAAAAAACTGTTAAACAGCCCGAAGCATCGCCACAGAAAAAGAAGCAGATAGCCGACAATAATAGCATTCAGACTCCTATAGATTAACCTAAACCGCTCGTCTACCCCCCATGACCTATTGGAAGTGACGACCCAAAAATACGGCACACACCTACGCCTGCTTTCAGAACTGAACACTAAAACAATAGGATCTATAAAGGCAATTGTCGTGACGGTCGAGAAGAAAGGCACTGTAATATATTGGTGCGGCACAGGGAAAGCGGCATTACGAGGAAGTGAAAAAAGAAACAGGTTCGTCTGGGCGGCAGTCGAAAACGTGGCTATCTTCTACTGATGCTATTTTTCGCTTAATAGATCAATAAAGGGATTCGAAAGAATTTTGGATGATCTTGGCCAAAGCATACAAAAACAAGATACGGGAAAAAAGATTTTCACCACGGGGGACTTTAACTCAAAGGGTATAACATGGGGAAGTAGAAATCATGAGGGGATTGGTAATGCAGGAATGGATGGCAACGGAGGAACTCATAGCTCTAAACAACAGCGAGACTCCGACCTGCGAACGTAAACGTTACCCATCCTTCATAGATCTCACGGTGGTAAACAATGCTACAATAGCCTCTACAACAGGGTGCAGAGTACTGGACGAAAAGGAAAGCGGCAGTGATCACATATCTTTCCACGTCGTTCAAACAAGCCCACCAGAAGGCAGAGAGAGAGACACGGAGATGACAAGCGAGGGAGTTAGACAATACCATCCTGCGAAGAGAGATGAACAGAAGGTACGAATATATTTTGGCACACGGAACGGGAAGTAGAGGAACACAAATTGAAGCGCAGTAACTCATACAGCTACTGATCTAGGCATGCTCAAAATTCGATCGGCAGCCATCAAGCAGGCGGTATCCTCACCGTTCAAAACACTGGTGGAACAAGAAAATCACAGAACTCAGGAAAACATGTGTAAGGAAAAGACGCATCTACACAAGAACAAGAAGCCGGCAAAGACGCACGAACGATCTACAATCAAAAACAGGACAGAGAGCGTTACAACAACTCCGGGAGTCCCAGGACGGCCGAAATAAGCTAAGACAAGGCATAAAATGCAGTAAGGAAGGATCCTGGCAGAAACTGATTAAGGCAGTCGACCGAGACATTTTCGGACTTTCGTATCAAATCGTAATGAGTAAAATAAAGACGAAATAGCCACCGCTCCCTCTAGATGTAGTAGCGAACGTGGTAAGAAGTCTGTTCTCAACGCAGCCCTGGAGGGGTGACACAATGTTCGAGGTTGACGAAGTGACACTAGAAGAAGTGACAGAAGCAAGAAAAAAACTGGCGACAGGAAAAGCACCTGGACCGGAATACCATCAGAGGTGGTCCGAATGCTAATTAAAAGATAGCCGATGATTTTTCAAAAGTTGGCTTTTATGGCAGAACAGGGGACAAGACCCCGCCCGGGGCTTAGCACACCCGAATAGGAGGGGAGCTCGAACGAAGGATGGACCAAAGCTCAAGTTCCGGGGGGTTTAGTGGGTGAGAGTCTTACAGTATCAGACAAATAACACTAGGTTAGGTTAGATTAGCTCCCGGAGGTCCGGTCGTTGAAAGAAGCAGTAAATAATCAACGATCGGAAGGGGTTGCTGGACCCCCACCGGGCGCGTACCCAGGTGGCGCATAGGGGAAGGCCTTTCAGATATGATAGGTACCGGGAAATTATACCCGGCGCGGACCAAAACCAGCCCCCAAGGAAATACCCATCGTTCTCTCACACATTTATTGTGAAATAGAAACGATGGACCCCGAGGACTCTAGCGGCGAAGGAAAGCCAACTCAGAGGGCTTCAACGACGCGAAGAGTAGGGGAGCAACGATAGAAAGCACCGGATACGGGAGAGCCGGAGGAAATAAGACAAGTCGCTGGACAAGGACAAACGTGAAGGTACCGCTCTAAAACCGTGGGGCACTGACGGGCTGGCAGGTAGTACAAGGGCCCGGGCGTCTAGTCAACATCACCTGGCTGCCCCATCAACTGACCGAAAATCCCGCTATTGTTGTAGTGCCGGATGACGACCGGAAGGGGCCCCGCAGCAATACTCGAGGGGCATTGCTGAGGCCACACGTATGAAAACCTGTCCTTCGATAAATGTCAAAAAGCTAACAACCAACGCTGTCTTGCGACCTACGAACAGAACAAGATAAACAAAAATCAAAATGGAAGATAAGATTAAAATAAATGCCGGTATCACAGTGCCACTGGCGAGAGGGTTGCGTCGCATTAATCACGAGCAGCAGCTCCTTCAACCTCATGACAGGGCACGCGAAAGGGGAGGAAATACCAGAGAATGCAAAAACAAAAATAATAATAGGAGTAATAAATAAAGAAGAGACAGAAGAGGGCCTGACAAAAATTATCAAAAAAGTAATCAAAATCCCTAAGGATGAAAGAGGACAAACAACACCAGCAATGAATATGGCCGATCAAGTTGACACCGAGAACATCAAAAAACTACTGGAAGTACATGGCAGATATTTTGGGTGCGATATTAATATATGCAGAGAACAAATGGAGAGTTTACAAAGACAAAACACGGAAAAGAAGGAAATCGAAAAATCAATAATAAGAGGGAAACACTACGAAGAGATCACAACAATAAGGATAAAGGCGGGAGAGAATATATCCTACAGTGAGGTGCTGACGGGAGTTCGCAGGACATTAGGATTCACAGAAATAGATGGAAAAATAGGAATCTCCCAAGCGGCAGGAGGAGAAGTTCTTCTATGGGTACAGGGAAACATAAAAGACGAAGCCGCAAAAATCGCCAGCATCCTTAAAAAAGATGAGCGCATGAAACTAAATGTAAGCATGAAGACAAACCAGCACACGTTGGGCATATGGGATGTAGATCCCTTGGCTACGGGCAGAAAGATAGCGAACGACATCAAAATAGCGCTGGGATTACCAGCAAGCACGGAAATAACAGCCGGAAATCCTCGTCAGTCTAGAAGCAGTTAGTATTCATTGATTCAAATACCAACAGCTCTGGTAAAGACTATAAAAGAAAGAAGAGTGATACAGATGGGGCCCTACAGATGCAAGATAAGGGAATGGGTCAGGTTACCAAACTGTTTCAGGTGCCAGAAAGTAGGGCACAGAGCCCACGGATGTACCGAAAAAGCCAAAGTGGAAGGAAAGATATGCTACCACTGTGGAATCACGGGATATACGGCAAATAATTGCGAAAGAGTGATTCTCTTTTGCTACGAATGCGATATGGAGGGCCACAGGGCTACATCAATGCGATGCCCTAGGTATCGAACTCTAGTGGACCAGGTCAAACGAAAGCACGACATTAAGATAGCAACAAAACCCTGTCCCCCTTTCTCCACAGGAGAAGAAGAGATAAAGACAAGAGAGAATAGTGGAAGGGCAGACCCGAAACAATCATGGGCCCAATGCACAACCCCTGGAATTAGCAGAAGTACAGGGAGTACGATCCCCCTCGAGACCTAGAGTTTCTGGTCAAGAGGAAAGCCAGAATGGAGGATGGACTGGAACGGCTCAAAGGGAAGGATGATGAAA
>NW_019214624.1:0-88162 GCF_002532875.2 Varroa jacobsoni
AGACAACTAATGCCAAGGAAACAACTTGGCCAAAAAGATCTTTGTAGACAATGACAGGGTCTACATGAGAAGATTGGCTGAACTTTTATTGGCTAATATAAATATTGGTAGTATATTAGTATCGGGCAGTGGTATGCCCAGTGAGCGGCGGAACCCAGCATGTAGCCGCGGCTAAATATTTTGATAAGCACTCTTAACTTTTGCTTCGAAGACGAGATACATATTACATCCAAAACGTGAAAAAATAACTCATAAACATGTGTGTGTATATATATATATATGTTTAGATATATATATATTCCCCATAGACCAATAGACAACATAACTTCTCTGCATTATTTTTACTCTAGACCCGGTGTAGAACCCGGCGGTAGACAGAAAATCAAATGTAAGGGCTTTTTATTACATTAGCTAACTGTTGTTTTACTAAAACTGTACGGTACTACTCGAAAACATGATAAATGATTTCCGTATGTGTAAGTTACCAAACAGAAAAAATTACCATTAGAGCTGTCTAATTCCAAAATTGCCTCCATATGCACCCGTAATCTGGCAAAATCAGTTAAAGAAGCATTCGATATGAACCCAGTGAATGGCTATGATAGTTTTCAAATGATTATAAGCCCAGAACAAAACTTTGGATCGTGTATAGTCCTGGGTTATGCTTAATATCAACAATTAATATCGCAACTAATTTTCTTAGAAATATTAATGTAAAATATAGAGCTAAGATACCTGGAGCTCTATTATCAGGTTCTTTTTAATCATAGAAAAATGCTGAAAGTGTGTGCAGACATACCTTTGGCCATCTATCAAAGGTCCCCTTTATCGCAGCTTATATATAATGTATAACTATCTGCCATTTGGATGGTGGCTTAATTATTCTGCCGATGTACTAGTATGAAGTACAAGAGATTTAATAGCTTCGGAAAACGATTAGACATCATCAGAACAATTAATATATTTTTAAAAAATTTGTAACTTATAAAAGTTGTATCTGATGATGTATAGTGTACGTTTTGTACATTTGCTTCCGTAATTTTTGGCTGAAAACGTTCGTGCAGTAAAAATAATGTACTCTTGTTTACTAATAATCTCTCTTAACTGTACATTTCAGCCATAATCGACGGCTGAAGTGTACACCATTTGCACTGTACATCTGTTTTCGAATGATGTTCTGCTGGGTTGTCCCGCTCACCGACAGATGTGAGCGTCTGCGATTAACGTGGAACACAATGTTCCTTTTATCGTAAGTCTTAATTCGATACATAAATTGATCACTGCGATAGTGATATACGAGCAAAGGGAAGCAAGCCTCCAAACGTTTTCGTTTTTGATGTCTGCTCAAATAATGCGGGATTTATTTTTTTGCTTTGCTTACCCGCCTGATTCTATTGGAGTAAATAAATATGTTAATAGTCTTTATGTTAACACCCGTGTATTTCTAGATGGGCCAATTTCTAGCACAGCTGTCAGCAGTTCATTTTTCACTTTCACAGAATGTCTTCCACGGAAGCCATTTTTCAATTTAAAATGTTCTTCTAGGTATTTTTTGTAAATATTCCACCGAGGACATGTTTATACCGTGAGCCGTTCTAATATTGTATTTTCAATATAGGGCCCATATTTGTGAATGAATCGAATTTTCGGTTTGTCAGCAGGTCATGGCGCCTCGCCTAGTAAAACCGATATTCGAGTCAACGGCCTCAAACCTTCAAGGGTACAAATGCACCTCAAAAAATAAAGTGCCGAGGAATATCGCTCATCATAAAATACCGCTATTTGGAAACAATTTGTTTTATTGGTGCATAGGCAGGTTCGCTGGCGATAAGGGGATAGGCATATGGACTTACAACCCTCAAACTCCGAGGAATGTTGACAGAAGGAGATTCTTATAGTAAGGCCATACGCCCCTTGCATGGAACGCGCAGTGGGCGCTGCTACATTGACAGTGTAACTGTGGTGATTTTGGGAAATTTCCTGTTGGCTATATAAAGACCCTTCAGCGTAGTGAAGTTCCTCTAGTAGCTGCATTTTTTAGAGATGAGCAAAATGTGTTTTCTGTACAAGCAATCTTATCACATTAGTGCGTCATATAGTTTTGTCCATTGTTTAAAGCCTTTTTCCACTTCTCAGTCGAGTTAAGAGCGTGTTTCTTAAAAACTTGGTAGGTTTAGTTTCGAAGGAACTGTTTAAACAGGTTTGGGTAATTTAGTGCTCGTAAAAGCTTGCCGCTTGTACGACTCGACAGCAGACACATAGATGGTAGTCCACAAAGACCGGCGCAGGTTCATAGGAAAGGCGCTAAATATCCTTCGATTCGAAATTTTTAATTTCTCAGTGTTTGCGGTGAGCGACTCTGAGTTTTTAAGTAGCAAGATGAGCGGATCTTATTGATTGAGTCTTCTCTGATATATAGTCTCGTCCATCCAATGAAATTGGGGTATATAGGGATGCAAACCTACTGTTTCGGTATCTTTAAACTTTATGTATCAGATTTTAATAGTGACACCACACATAGATAACAGCCGCGTTTCGCTTGAAGATTTAGTCGGGGTCTGGATTTGCGGAAACTTTCTAATTCTGTTATCCTAAACCTGGGAGGATATTAAGCATTGGTAATTGATTTGTGTTGCTCACCTCGCTCAGCAAATACGACGCTAACGTTCGACCGAATCCCATCTGAGAAATATGGTAAACAATAGTATAACCATTAAATGTTTTGAGTCCTGCGTTACCGCCTCTAGGCATTCTACCAACTGGCTGGCTTTCAGCGAAATGTGTAGGCACGTTCGGATTTGATGCCGAGCCATCAACTGTTCTTCAAGTGAACGAGGCAAACACGCCATTCACTATCCCATCACGGTAACAGTGTCGTAGCTACAGTCTAACTAGATTTAAATGTCGACTCAAGGCGGTCCTCCTCAGACGTGCGTTTCAATGGCTTTCCTCGAAGGTGACTGGTTTACTGGAACAAAATGTATCGTTTAGATTTAAATTGGCACTCTCGAGCTATCCGCTCAATAATTTCATTTTCTCTATTCACAGCCTCGAGTTACTCTAGCAGCGTGCTGAGCTTGGTAGAAAGCACTAAAAAGACAAATGCACGTCACCGCCCGGACATCTGTTTTAGGCTTATCCTGCTTGTTATACAAGGGTAACGTGCACTAATAGTCTTTCGCATGAAAAAGGCAAGGAAAAGTTTTAAACTGCCGTAAAAATCTTCCCACCAATTTAAAATGTGTTTATTCAGAACGTACGGTAAAAATGTTTAATACTTTAAGCAAGCGAATGACATTGTTTTAAGTTAGTGAAGGTAACCTTGTTAACTCTCAACAAGGGCATATCTATCTTCCACTATCTTTAATGCTACTTAAGAACGATGGCTTAATGTGAACTTAAAAACGTAAAAATAAGTTATTCATAGTGTAATAAAAATACATTTACTTAGTTAATATGCATTTTGTAACATATATAATAATATTATTATTATTATTTTAACAACATTATCTTATGGCTATTATTCAGCAATAATATTAAGTAGTAGGCTATATGTAGAGTGGCTAAAAGCGAAGACTGATTTTGTGAACATGCAATTCCCATAGCGATGGTCTGGCGTCTGGCTGACTAACTGTGTTGAGATCGTTTGTTTCGTTACGGCGAACTGGCTACCTGCCAAAAGACAGGATCCTTCTGCGAATACGCTCGTGGTTAAATTGATGAGTTAGTCGTGATACCCAAAACATAACATAGCCACAGATACTCCTTAGCAGGATTCGTCATTTTCGCATAGTCCTCTCGTAGGTTCGATTCATTTATCCAACATAGACGCCAGCGTATTTACATACATATTGAAGTATGTATAAGGGCAATACACGAAGCAGTCAAGTTCGTGTACCCTCTACATGGAGCTAGGGCACAGAAGCGACTCAATTCTGCTGCGCAATTTTCTGCAATTTTCAGGTGCCATCTGTCTCTTTCGTGACGAAGTATGCTGCTAATGAGAAGTACTATTGCCAGGAGATATACTCCTTACGATAATAAAGGTTATTACTTCCATACTTGAAAGCTAGGATACCATCGTATTTGATTTAGCTTTAAAGTAAAATCGAACATTATAACCATGAGTGTCTATTTGATGCAAATCTTCTCTTTACTATATGATACCTGTTTATAATGCCGTCGAGGATCGATTCCGGCGTTTATAACAAATACTTTTTATCTGTTCCAGTTTGAGTTTGTTAATAAAAACATCACGCAACTTTCGAAGAGATTTGACAGTAGAGTATGCTTATCTACCAGTTGCATTCTCTAGGGTGTAGAAAGTCCCGTGGTGACGCGCACTTTCATCGAGAGGGTAAGCGTGTTAAAGCCAACGCTGAATATTCCTTAGCTCAATCCAGGAAGTAACTGAGGCATGGCGATAAGGCACTGTCACTAAGTAATTATATTGTGTGCTTTTGATCAGCGTGCCAACGATCAATGAGTGTTTTAAAAAACCCGAGCTAGCGGGCTGCATTCATTTTCTGCGCTTTCGCTTAAGGCCACCTTATCTAATGGCCTTACTAGTTTCTGATAAATTTCCGCAGCACTATGGCCTTTCGAAAGCGGGTTTATCTATTAAGTTTCACGGATCATGAGGATCATTAGATAATAATGGTCATGTGACAACGGATCACAATGGCCGTGAACGCTTGGACCAAATATCTTGTTGAAAGCGAACGTGTTTTTCAGTATCAGTGTGCGGGTCAAGGTAACGACGCTACAGTGCATCAATGAGTAGATTGACAAACAGACAGGGGTCTAGAATCCAATTGTCCCCCGGAGGCCTTAGTCAGTTTACCCTCACCGAGCTCGCTGTCTGGCAGTGGCTTGCTCATTTGTCAAAATATCGCATCGGCTTCTCAATGTTAACCGCGGCTTCGAACGCGATTATTTGGTGGCGTTAGACAATACAATTCCGCATTGTTCATGGGCTTCTTTGCCTTGTCCGAGTACTTCTGACATGAAAAATTGACTCTGCACATGTAGAAGATACGACACCTCAACTGCGACTTCTTCTTATGCTTTATTTTCGATAAAAACAGATATTCCAAAGAATTTTTTACACATACTAGACATTTCATTAATAATTCCCACTCACTAGTCATTTTCCAAATATTCCTTTTTTAATCTCCAAATAACTTTTTGATGGTAACCGTGCATCAAGTGATATTGATAGGTATAAAACCGTTTCGATAGATCTTATACAAAACATTATAGTGGAACCGAATTTAGAGGTGACACCAGGCCAAAAATCCCCAAAATGCAGAGGCTCAAGGCGCTCAAAAAAAAAAAAACGAAAAAGTGCATAGAGGGGAATCCAGAGGCGTCAAAAACTTTTTGAACTATTTTGATGATTTTTTTAACTTTGGACTCTAAAACCAATTTGTCTGGTGGAAACCTTTCTCAAATTGTTTAAAGTCACACGATAAGATAGGCCGTGTATCTCAAACGAAAAAGAAAGTTTATACGTTGGTGGGCAGATTTCGGACGCGAACAGCTTAGATAATAGCTCACTCTGGTGGAAATCGCGAATACAATGCCTTGCCTTCCACTCTCAGCAGTTTGCTATGTTGTTCTGGAAAAAAAAAACTAAGCTTTCTTCGAGCACGAAGAGTGGTAAACAACGCGTGTTCATTACAACAAACTGCCTAGGAATATTTGCCCCAATTTAAGTGGCATACCGTGTATTTGAATCTTATTTAGTTTAGGAACGAGTCAGTGTATATTTAGACCGATATTCGGAAAATTATTACATTTATTGAGCGCGAACATGAAAGTCAACTTGCATGGATGCGGGATAATATTCACGCAACATACGGAAGTAACACAATGCACCCCTGGAAGTCCCATTCTATTAAGAACAGATATAAAAAGCTTCTCGTATATAAACTAGCAGAGGCATTTGACTGATGATGGATATAGACCATATGTTGTCCGGGATCTCACTCTACAAGTTAAGCATAGCCCATAATAAAACCCATTTCAACTCCTATTTTGACAATCTCGCTATAAATCGATCCTACAGAAGTCCTACACTCAATTATATATATAAGTAATATTCTGTCTAGTGTAACATCGTAACATTTGAAAGCGTTTTCTATTGTTTCGTCGTGCGCCGGTATACGTACATACATTTATTTTCATTTCTCCATTGTAAGAAATAAATATTAAAAAAGTCGAGGATACGGTAGGCTGCATGCGATTATAGATAGTAATTATACAGTTAGAGTAACAGGAATGTACGAGATCTGAGAAATAGTGCACATAAGCTTACGAGTACAAAACAGAGCTTTTAAACTATTGTTTTAATCAATACAGAAGTGCCATAGGCTCTACATGTACTTCCTGCTTTGTACCAGAGCCCAGCCCAGCCCAATTTGCTGATCTAGCTGGGCGATATGTTTCTGCGAACTGTGTTAGCTTTGTATCCTTTATTGAAATCTACTTGTTGGCAACACCATTATTATTTCTCGTAGACGTATATCTTGACAGCTATATAATGTTAGTCTTAGTATTTCTAATATAAATAGTCTAATATTTCGTAGTGGACTGCAGGAGAACATTCAGTTGAAAAAATCTTTTCTTTGTCCTTAGCATTGAATCGTCACTATCATAGTCAACCTGACGTCGCTAACTGCTAGCTTTGGAAACTTCTCTTTTTTTGAAGCCTTCACGATCGTCGTCCTATATGCTTCATGGCTTGGCCTAGAAATGTTTTGTTCTCATACGATGCGTGAATCTGTGTTATACGGTGTTGTCATTTGCGTCAATAGATAATCCTCTGTTTAACGGAAGGTGGTCGAAAAGGACGCGAGTTTCCGATCTAAAATTCGCAAAATCTGTTTATTACACTATACAGTCTATGGTACGTTGAAAATGCAAACAAAAAGACCCCCCTTTTTGGCTGTTCTCCTCGGAGGAGCTGCGTCCTGCCAATTGTTTCATCGAGCAGGTGTAGACGTACAAGTATCCGGTCAGAACACGCCATAAGATCGTTACAATCGCGCGTCGATATCTAAGGCAAACTGCTCTGGTTTTAGCACGGTTTTCTTTTATAGGCTATCGATTTGTAGTTCCATACACTTATGCATTGTCTACGCGTTTCAGGGTAAATTAGTCCACTGCATCTATTGGCTGTTAACTGATTTGCTAAGAAAATGCGACTATACAGGGCGAGTAAGCATCTCTAGGTAGTGTATAAAGTACAACAAAGGCTTGCCATATAATTACGGAAGTCCTAGCTTAATATTTCTCTGTTTATGTTGCAAGGGTGCCTGTTCGGTTCTGGACACTTATGGCGTGTGGGTCGAAGGCACATTTTTCAAATTTGGAACTAGTGAGAAACTTAGTTAAGAAGAATGGAATTGTATAAGCGCTCTTTGGAGCCCGCAGATCGTCGTCATATGTAAATCTGCTTACGAATGTTGATTATTTCCATTTTTATATTACCCTGAAATGCCACCAATTTAATCGGTGAGTACGAATCGCGCCCAGATAATTCCGATCGCAAAATAACTATCCAAATTATATCAGATTATCTATTACTTTGCAATTATCGAGATATTAAGATTCAAACAAATATCGTTCGTTACTATTCGTTTGGCACTGTTATAATCTTCTGATTATAACATTTAGATAGCTGGCATCACTATTACGCTATATTTGGTCCGTCGTCACACCCTTTCGCAGTTAGGAATACACCGCAGTGGCAGCGATGTCAAGATTCCGATATTAATAGTTGCTAAGATTTGTTTGGTAGTTGGCAAAAAGCGCAACCTCATCAATCCTTGTGATGCCCTGACCGAACTCATCCTTTGAAACAGTTCTAGATGATAGAACCTTCCTGATGCCTCGAAATAAATCACTAGCGCCGCATTACTGTAGTCAGGATCTTTGTTACGTACTAAATCCTTTAAAAGTATGAACTTATTCTAACCGTCCGCAGTAAACACCTTCGCCTATAAATATAGCGAAAATATAGCTAAAGCGAATTCAGGTACTATTGCAAGGGGTTATTACTTAAATCAATTCAAATTTAGTACAAGTCGCTCCAAATGAGTTTCGTGCGTAGTTTTCTCTAACTAAGTGCGTAACTCTAAGTGCGTATCTTCACTAACTTTTTACCCCATTCTAAAACAGTCCCCTGTAGTAAATCGTCACTGCTAATTAGGCGTAGCAATTCACTCCCCTAGAAGACTTTTCAGGCGCGTATTTCAGCGGAACTCCTTATCCCGCAATTCAAATACACATTACCAGCGTAATTCAAAGGGTGCTAGTAACACTGCTCAGTTTGGGGCTGCCGATGGGCGAACCGTTTTGTACGCAACAGCATCGCTCGTACATATAGGTTCCATCATATACTCACATATACACCTAGACACATCCCATTAATGTTGCGATATCTGTTCTGAAGTTTATTCGTAATTTCTCGTTGTGGCGTAATTCCAACGCCGATGTATATAGCTCCAGCTGTCTGTTCCGCTGTGCGTATACGACGATGACTTTGTGAGTGATGGCCGATTCTGGTACTACTGAACCGCTGAAGGCAATGCAACCCGCATATACCGAAACGGTTATAATAATTATTCTATAATTATATAATAATTCGCAATACTGCTACTACAGGCAAAATTCCCATTTCGGTAACTTCATTCGTCAACCGGCGAATTGAGCCTATGTACTCGTGCAGCTTTCATCGTCAGTTAAACTTCTGCAATTCCCAGCTCGTTGTTGTATCCTTCTATGGGGAGGACATTCGTTTAATGGTCAAGCCTTCCACAGCGGTGGTCAGACACAGCACTCGTATATTCAGGATCATCTCGCAGCGCCTGATCAGTCATGTCAGGGGCATGACCGATCTTCGCATAGCGCTTATATGAATAAAATGATGTATACCATAACAATTGACTAATTTTTAAAGCCTTTCTCAGAAAAATCGGAAGTACTTCTGCCTCAGTGTGATAAAGTACATGGTCAACACCATTCTAATGAAGGACATTCGCAACCCAGTCTTATCACTGAGACTGCTCACCTACATCCACAATGACGTACGAGTAAGCAAAAGAAGATTCTATGTTATGCTTCGTATTAGGAATTACCTTGAATTAAAAAGTAATAACACATACTTTTTTTGATTTAGTCATATTGGTCGTGTTTTTTGTGACCCGTATACACGCTCGTAAAGCGCTTTCATTTTCAGGGTAAGCATAATTCACCTTTAAGCACTTTCGCTAATTGATCAGCCGTTCGCACGATTTTCTAAGACGTGGAATCGAAAATTGTGTTGCGAAGTGGCACCCCGCCGCCTTGAAAGGCGTTAGGTTAAAGTAAGGCAATCTGATCGTTGAAGCATTTTACTGAAAAACTATTTAATAATATTTTAAAAATATTATTATAAAAAACGTTAATAATGATTCTGATGGGTACAGGTTATTAAAAGTTGGGCTCTGTTAAAAAGTCAATATATGGCATGCCATATAGTTAATTTGCGATAAATACCATATTGATGCAAATCGGGCGTACGCCTTCGCGCATCTCGTAGAGTGATCCAAATAAGCGACCGGCAATTTTCTGGTTTGAAAGATGCTCATCTACACCACTGTAGTAATGTCCCTTTCATTGCATTCGGAATTGTACGAATTTCATTTAAGAGTGGAATTTAATACTTGCTAGTAGTTTAAAGAAGCCTCATTTAAACAGTCAAGATATAATTACATCAAAACGTAGAACTATCACACGTAGGCAAGAGCCTAACAATGGTGAACCAACTCCCTTCGCCTCTAATGAAGTCCACCCTATTGTCATCCATTTTATCTCTTTTTTTTTATATCTATATTTATCATGACTCATCTCACCTAGTCTCTGCCAAATAATCAGTGGTGTTTACTGTCGTACGAGATAAAATACAATTAGTTCCGCCGTTACCCACATAAACATTGATATACAAAAAAAGTCTTATAAACGGGGTCGAACTAGCAAGGCAAATACACCCTCAAAACACCCACAGGAACTGGGGTGTGTGCACTTGCATTGTAGTATATGCAACCTGTAATGCAATATGCATGTCTTTGTAAGCATGAGAATCGTACAATCAATAACTTTAAAGTTAGGCTTAACTCATACTTTGCTTTATGTAGACCTGCTCTGTACATAAATCAGTCCCTTCCTCTTTTCAACCTATGCGTGGACGACACACTATGTTTCGTAGAAGAATTTTTTACCACTTAAATTTTTACACACTGTACCTAGTGCAGTGTATCTCTACAGCTGACGTAGTGCAGAGCATACTTTTGCAGGCCTTTTCTGTGAGAGCATTTTTTTGCAGGCTCGCTCGATTGAATCAAGCCATGCCAATCGGAAAGAAGTGCTCCATCATTGAGCCTTGCGGGAATTGCACATCCATCCCAGACACGCAGTACTGCACCAAAATGATGGACTTCCTATTCGCATAAGATCTTTTTCCCTTTACTGCTACTGTCGCAGAATTTGCTTTGCGGCCCAGCCGCGTAACAGGACAATGTCTGTGATGTTTCGTTCGGCCTAAAACGTACATCACGTTACTGCTGACGCTTCTAGCAGCAACAATAATTCTGCATGTTGCGAACATAAAAGAGCGCGTTCTAGCTAAAAAGAAAGAGTTTGATTATCTGTTCAATGAATTAAGCAAAAAAGAGTTCCAAGTTTATAAAAGCAATCGATTGATGTATTTTTCTAACACAAATGCCGGGATATTTTAACTAATTCATAGATGGGTTGGTCGGAACTATTATCGTGTTCATACCGAACGGCACAAATATACGACTACACCAAGCCTCAAGGGACCCCTTTTCCACGAATTGTTTTTAGCGTAAATCACCAAAGTCAGGTAAACGTTTCAGGTTGTTTTGATTTGGCTGTGGACAAAGGAAAGAAATCAGCCTATGCCCAGTGTTGCGGCATGCAAAAGCCGCACGCTTGCAATTAGTTTTTTGATGAAGAAAATGATAGGCCAATATCTTCAGTACATGCCGGGTAACTCAATAGGCTAATATTAACAGCACGACAATTACGTGCTTTTGTCTAAAAGGACACACCTAACATTTCAAAGGACAAAACGAGCGCCCGATTATTTCCTATCTGCTCAATTAGCTGATTCTGTGCAAAGAAATAAGGTTCCTTAATGTCGTCCATGCCTTTGCAAATGTATATTATTATAGTGGGCTATTACAACTAATGAGGATTAGATCCATATAGAACAAAATAGATGGATATTGTACGTGTATTTCATCCTCTAATGCTCGGACTGCTCGCTTCCTCTGCAAATTTCGGTGATATTAAACTCTAACATGAAGGGAAAACTCTCATAGTTATAATATAGATTGGAAAAAGTGAGCTACTTTGATGGTGTCCTACAATTTTAACACCGTTGATAACAAGATGATATGAGGCACATACCTTAGAACCAGTTAGATAATAAATCATCTACCTGCAATAAACTTATTAAAAATTGCTTTCGATTTTACATATTCTTCTGCTACTCTTCTACGATTACCGTCAAATAACTATAGAATAACGAGAAAAAATGGTCCCCGCGGTGTTGCCATTTACACAAATTTTTAAAAAAATGTGTTTGCATAAACAAACATGTTTTAGCTAGTCTAGGATAAATACGAATTCATACTTACCGAGGATATTGTGAGATAGCTTTCACCGCCTTTGCCACAAATTATGGGTGTTGTACCAGAAAAGGTAAAGATGAGAGGAAAAATCATTTTGTCATAGAGCCACGTTAACAACAAACTCTGTAACGGCAGAACGAGTCAAAATAGTTGATCACTTTTGTCTTAGGTAGTGACCGTTGGTTACCTACTAATTAATCGAGGTATGGCAATTTTTCTAGCGTTCAGCCATCTTTTCTACGGTAAAAAGAACTAGAAAAGAAATAGCAACACAAGTGCGGTTGGTTTAAAATCTGAGACGCCTGAAAGTAGAGGAAGGGCCTAACATTATTCGTATCTTTACTTCTACGCATATGCTACATATATTTAAAAAGGGTATTCAAAAGCTAATACTTCAGTTGTAACGAACGCTATGAAGAAAACGCTGGCAAGGAAAAATTTCGTAGAATTTCATTTCTGTAAGCAATTGAACCTGTAATGCCTTTGTCTTTGAGCGAATCCTTTTCTACGTACATCCGCAGTGACTTTCAGTAACCTGAAGAAAGCACGTCCTGTACTATCCATGCGTTTTTAAAGTATTAATCAGAACCGCTACACGATTGGCATTTTAATAATACGCGCATTAATGAGGCCTTTAGCATTTCTGATTTTAACAAAAAGCATATATATATATGCATTTGTATAAAAAGCATATACAACCGTATGCTACTCCACTAGAAAGAGCGCGATAACCGACGAGGTCGGTATTTCATAAAAAATTACTGTTTTCAGAATCAATACCGGCTTAACTGCTTGTTAGATATTTATATTATTAGATAATCCATTTTTAAGAGATGCTCAAGGATATAGGTTATAAACCTAAAAAACAGGGGCATACAGTGTTTCCATTTTGGTTCCATTAAGAATAGTTGGATAAGAAGCTAAATAAATCATAGACTAGACAATTTTTAATGAGGTATTCTGAGCAATGCAATGCGTCACATGATATACGCATGCTTTCCTCTGACAGGAAGTAATTGAATCTGCTGCAGGAACTGCAACGTGCTTTCTAGCTACGCGAGACTTCAGACACACGTACCCAAACACTTTAGAAATTTCATGAATCGACGCATGGCTAGGAATGGCCACCTTGCTGGTGCCGACAATACAAAAAAAACCCTAATGTCGACCTCAATCCAGTCCGGTAATCATTAACCGAATAGATCATTTCTGTGGTTAGAAGCCAATTTTCAAAGCCCATCTTAGTGTGCCTACTCGATAAGTTTAAAAGCTCGCCTTAAATTATGCCGGGAATTTCTATTACCACCAAGACTCCTTTTCTGAGCCAAAGGTGACCCTAGAGTAGGTTAGACAAGCAATAACGGTTAAAAATGCACAGCTATGCGTGTAGCTCGCTTCGACTCTTGCACCTCCCGCACATAAAATACATTAGGAAGATAACTAATATTTTTCAAATACACGGATAAGGTCATATATACACGAATCACTCAGAGCCATAGAGGTAGTCAAATAAAACAACCTGAGGCAGAGCATATGATGGATGGATGATACAAGTGGGTTTTAGCAAACGACCCTAAACGAACGGCCATCTGGTCGGGAACGACCTCAAGAGGACCCCACCAATAACAACTGAATATATTTGCATGCGTCTTTCTTTAATACAAACTTTATACGTTCAAGATTCTATATAAATTAAATGGGCTTTCCTGACCCTCTTCGTGGCAGTTACTTACTTCGCCCAGTTTTTGGTTACTTTTTTGCATACATCCAACCCTGTCTCTGAAATGGCGATAAGGGTGTTTTTCTTAAGTTTGTGTACCAGCCGTGTACTGTTGAAGGCCGACAATTTTGGACTATCCACAAAAGGAATTTACATACCAAAGAAACTACTATGTGGGCATCATGTAAGCCGAAGGAACCATTAGTCCTTTTTATCGCCAAAGCTATAAACCTTATTTTCTCCAGGATATGGCCTTAGATTTTCAAACGCGTCTTTTACATTTAGCTTTTACCTGTCGAAAATCATAAAATTATCTATTCCCTTCATTTACTCGTGCATAATGAATGGACTTTCCTACCTGAAAATTAAAACTTTAAACGAGTAGAAGTTCCTCCTGTCCTGTATCGTTTCCTCAAAAATGTTTACCCAGTTTATTGCTATATAAGTAAAATTGTATGCTGCTCGCTGTTACCTGGGCAAGCCTACAATGGAGACTTGCAATTCCTTTGCGAGGCCATCCAATTACTAATTAAATTACTGAAAATAGCCAACCGAAATCCATCGACATTGTTTATGCTTCTACTCTATTCAAAGAGAATATGCATTTACTGTCCGTGTCTGTACCTAATCTGATAAAAGTTCAGCCTAAGAGCATCAATTACGCTTATCGACTCCTAGAAATAATTTAAACAAGTCGCTGACATCCTCTCTAGGTATTAGATCAGTGTACTCCTGCATGTGCGAACTTCGCACCGACGTAAACCCAGGTCATTTGAGTGGTTTCTGCCAAATTTGCATCGAAATCGAATACGTGAAGGGGAGGCATTGCTATCACACGTTCAATGTGACGAGAATGTAACAATCTTGTACCTCTTGAGAATATAATCAATGTATCTTGAATTCTAGACTTCATAGAGATTACTTGTCTTTTCCTTACCGTGTATCTTCCTTTTTATATATTGTTCCTCTACCTCATAACGTATTTGGTCGTGATCATTCGTCACTTTATCTATTATATGGTTTGAAAGTTATCACCTCTTTTAATTAAATGCAATAAAATGACAAGGTGTAAACAGATAGGAAACGACTGTGAAGCGGAGTTCGGCTGTATGATAAACGGGCATCGATTCCTGTCTGGTGCTTTTCTAGCCAGTGTTTTACTGTCAATTTTTATTCAGATCTTCTGCAGCCCTTTCTACAAAAGATAGTCTCAATTCTATCTTACTACGCAAGTCGCTGCCACAGATGTCTAATGAGTTTCGCTTCTTTCCTCGATGCGCTAGACGAAGGTTACTTGTCCGCTAAACATTTGTGGTAACGGAGCTAAAAAGTCGATAAGCTTTAGCTCACACGTTGATTTTTCCGTCGGTACCGGCAGATCCAATTTCTTCAGTGTTGCGTAAAAAAAGTTCGTCTCAAAATAGCGTCACCGCTTTCGTTTCCACTTTTTAACACCTCCTTTCACGTAAACTCACTCACTTATTGCCACTAGGCATATCGTTCGGTCTTTTCCGCACTTATTTTTGGAACTTAGCGTTGTTTCGCTGTGCTGCCGTAACTGTTGTTAACGTAAATATCGTTTTCAACGTTGATGTCGTTACGTTACACCTTAAAGATACTCTGCGTTCTGTTTGTATAATCGTGTACCTGTGCCTTCTGCGTAGCCGAGAAATCGGATAGAACAGTCTCTATAATGAGATTATCCATCTTGGGTACACGTATAAAATATATATAGATATCAAATGAGATATGATGTGGTGACGCGGTATAAATATTATAAAAAATTTTTACATCTACATCTAGAAAGTACAAGAGTTGTCATTCTCAGACTGACCTATCGAGCTGCAGGAACTCAGAATACGTTATACGGTACCTTGATCTATGCAGTTAGGAAAGGAATTAGGACGATTATCAGTTTGAAAGAGGTGCAAATGGTAGTCGTTACTTAAAGAATGGAACTTATGGGCGCCACTGACTGGAAGAAGACTTAAACTGGCCTGGCCAGGCCTCTACAGCTAGCAAATCAAGATAAAATGCAAAGAATAGAAAAAACATTTATATTATTTTAAAGGCCTCAATGGTTACTGCTATTAATGGCAAGTTTTTAGTAGCTATAGGGAACATAATGTTAAAATTTCTAACAGAAATTGGGAAATACAAGCTGTGAATTGATGGACTATGATGCCTAAAAGGAGTAAGCTAAATTCTGTTCTTATGCAGGAAGTAAATCTACGCAAAGCAATACCCTCTGGTCCGTTCTAGGGCGCTGAAGCAATTACTCATTTTAGATTTTCGTTTGAAAGTTTATTTGGTATTTGTGAGAAGGTCAAGAACACGGTGTAAGATTGTTTGCCCGATACTGTTTTAAACGCTTTTAATTGCACGTTGCGATCGTTCAAGCGTCTAATTATTAAGATAAAGGAAATACTGCAGAAAGAGGTCTTGAGTGAGATGGACTGCAAATCATCTATTAAGGGATTACGCAGCAGTTAGCTCGTAAGTTAACAGCTTCGTCAGTAATTGGCCTATGGGAATGTATACGCCTTAATCCTTAGTGGTGCTTTATTCCCTCAGGCTATATCTGCAGCGAACTTATCTTCAATGTCCCTCACTAGATGCGTTTCATATCGTAGATCGAGTCATCATTTATTAACGGTGTTCGAAGGCTGTAACCCAGGTGCTCTATGAGGGCCGATTTAAAATGATCTCCTTCGACCCAACAACAAGTAAACGCAATTTTATATAACACAAATACACGCAATATGTGTATAAACATTTAAAAACATATATTTTTTCGAATAAGATATAGTGCCATAACAATTATATAAACCGGCACATTGTAGACGCACTGACACGTGCCGCAGTAATACATAAATAGAGATTTATATAAACCTATCTCGTTGTAAAAAAATCCCCGTTGTAAATTATTCATATTAGCCGTATAAACGTCTCTTTGTATATGAGTCTCTATACTTGAATATCCCTGGTTGTCTTACTAAAAATTTACAATGCCACACGTCTTGGGATTTTAACGTCGAGCTCTCCTGATTCATTCCCTATCATGGATCCGCTTGGTATCTGCAGTTACCCGGAGGCTTTTCGAAGGAACATGCACAAATTTATCGCCATGAAATGCGTAACGGTTGTTATTCAACTTGTAGTGGCGTCTTACTCAGTCTAAAATACTTTTATATAGCTAAGTTATTTTCTTCACTAATTTTTTGGAAGAACTAACCTTCATCAAGCTATCACTTAAGCTAGTGCTGAATGGTAGTTGTCACCCTGATAAGGTCCAAGTTTTAGACACGTTTATGGACGTACTTCGTATCACTGACATAAGCGAGCCATGAACGCGCCAAGGTGGTTGCCTATATCCAAATAAGTGTACACTTTCATGTGTGCTAAAGCCCTAACAAATGGACGCCCACTCTTGTTACCAGGCTGCGAAGGACGATTAGGCTTTTGTACAGGGCGAGGAACAAACCCTGCTGTACTAACTCAGGCAGTTCGAACTGCATTAGTTCAGGATAAGCAAGTTCCGGGTTCACAGGAATGAAATATTGGGTTCGACACCCAGTTTAGACTCAGGAATGTTTTAAATTTATAGAATTTGAATTGTTTGAATTCTTAATTTCGTCTCACCACGCGCTGACATTTGGTCATCAGAATATCTGTGTATTACCACATCCCTATACGCAATATATCTAGAATTGGTCCTCATCAGGCTGGAACAATTACTAATGGCCATCGCATGCATGGTATAGAATTTCCTTCAATTAGCCTAGAGTTCTCCTCTATTCTTGACTTATAGACATAGTTTACTCATATATACTCTTCGTTGGTGAACTACTATGGCCGATATCGAAAATAAATGAAAATAGATGAAGATACATTGCCTCAACAAACTACAAATATTGACTAAATCATTAACAGATCGATAAAGTTTTTGTAAAATCCGTGTCGGGTTTAAGTATAGGACCTTCTAAATTCGTTCGACGCAGACAACAAATATTATTGTCATTATATGTCACTACGTATCGTCTGTTTTCTTTTAAACCTAGCTAGATAGGCTCATCAACGATTAATGCGCCACAAAATTTTAGCAGGCAGGGGTAGCCAGACGCATACAATTTTTATGTCAAGTTATTGGTTATACACGTGGTCGTAAATATTTTTTATATATGTATTTACAATCTTGTATATATATACCGCAAGTTATATAATATTCACACCTCTATATAAAAATATTTCAATAATTGTGAACATTTGATTGATTTAATATGAATACTTGTATAAACTTTACCTCTAGCTAAGGTTAACCCTTGTTTTCATCAGCAATGTATAATTTTTATGTGAGAGTTCTTTATGAAGCCGCTCAGCATGTTGGTCTCAATGCAGCTCGCGCTGCAATTGAGAAAACACCGTACATATATGTTTAGTTATACTGATATACTGTTATATAATGTAATACATTTACGCTATTCTGAAACCCAACTCGTTTGGCGTATGCTACAGGAAGTTACTATGGCAGATCTGATTTTTGGCCTATCTTAAGCTTAAACAACAACTCATTATGTTACTACAACCTGCAACGTCGCCCGTCTCACTGGTTTTTATATTACGAAAAATGATAAGTTTAACACTTCATTAAGGAATCACACATTCTAGGTTTTTTGTTTTTTTTTTTTGGATTTGTGTTTTTCTTTGTCACTTCCTATGTATTTTCTTAAGAAGTCATTACTCTTACAGTTACATCTGTCTAACTTACAATTAATGACAACTTACTAGGGATAAATTTATTTATGTTGACCAAAGCCACTTGTAGAGTTATACAATTGCGTACGGCTTTCTGCCTCGAATCTTGAAGCAACGAAAGATCTTACTTCAGCCTTTACGAGCTAATGCAACGTAAAAAGGGAGTCAATCAAAATGAAATAATTACATTAGAAGTATGTATCTAACCATTAATCTTTTTCGCTACGGCCTTAACGCTATTTTGATCTATCTATAGAGTAGTGTTAGCATAGATGTATGGAAATGCAGCCCATGAAGTGAGATTTTATAGCTTTTTTATAGCTTTAATACGATATTATGACCGTCTAGTTTGCCAGGCTTAAACATGCTTGAACTACAAAGTATAGCGACTATATGGTGTCATCGCTCCTGATTTTTAGCGGTATAACATGTAATGGGTGCTTATACGGCTGGTTGATCCACTCTTAATATTATGCCTCTTTTTAGGGTCAAAACGATATTGTAGATGATTCTGTACTACGGAAAGTACAATCCGAGCGTCGGCTCGACTAGCGCCAGATCTGCTATGGTTTGGAAATTTTTCTCTTTTGAAAGTTGGCCAAAATCACTCGTACGATATTTTCTATTACACCTTTTACCGTTGGCGAAATGACAATAAATTATCACCGGGACCGGCGAATTTTCTGTATCTTCTGTTGTACCTCCCAGAAGCTTTATCCGAAAAGAAAAAGCTTTTTGTCGGCGCACGGCATAGCGGTATAAGATCGTATTTTCTATTTTCTCTTCCCAAACAACTTAACAAATCATCTAACAGCTGGTTCCTTCAATTCGCCGTTTACGCTCATTGGTTGCTTATCGGTTCTTTCGCTTTTTATATGTATTGTGTTGCCTTGAATCAGGCCTAAAATGACACTGAGATCGGCCGTTGTCGCGGTTTTCCTGATCTTCCTCTTTGCTTTTCGGTCCTGCCTTGGCGACCATAACAAAAACTTGTTTGCGTTTGCCATTAGCAGCTACTATTTGCTTCCTATCAGCTTATCTCTGTGTATGCAGCTGTTCCTTTACAGAGTCGCGTTTATTATTACCATTCGCGCCAGTAACCTCGTTTTATCGCCGTTGTCCTACCGTTATCTAAAGGACGACAAGGACGAAGACGGATCTTTCGTAAAGAGACGTCCAGAGAAGCTGGCTCTGTCTGGCGGTGTACGTGTATTTCGTTTCCGTCGGGAAGGAACACGCAGACGTGATTACAAATCGAAGTAAATAAAATAGGCCTGCAGTCGACAGCCACTCTCGGCAGTTCAAGTAGGCCGTCTGCCAAACCGGACGGAAGGCGTCCATCCTAAATCTGAGGAAGTTGATATTACTCGCTTCATCCAATGGTGCTCTGGACGAGTAGGCTTTTTTCACATACCTGAGGTAAATAGTTAAGTGCTAAAAAGTTCGTTTAGCATCTGAAAGCGTTAAGTTTCAGCGTATGTTCTTGCTATGTAGCGCTTGGCTAACGATACGAAGGTACTGTCCAGTGAAATCAGTGTTATCTGGTGCGTGACCCTTAAATAAGACCACTGACCTGAAAAAGAGACGGAAGGGAAGAGTTACTAAGTATTTATCTATGTTAACACAAAAAGTTAACACCAGATATCATAAATTAGGCCTTCCATCGATCGAGCGAGCTTATTCGTCAATAGTTGTTTTTAGGGTTTGAATTGTACTCTTCGAAGGATTTCCACACAATTTTGATCACAGTTGGCTGGTTTTCTCACCAACTGTAAGTAGGCCAACGTCTGCGCTATAAATAAAGCAAAATAATGTCTAAATATACGTTGAATAGCTTTTTTTGTTTAATAGCTCAAGCTCTTTACATTCCCCTGTAAGGCCTGTCAGGTTCTGTCACCATACATAGACAACAATTTTTCTTTCCATTTTGTGTTTCGTTCGGTGAAACGCCAATTTTGTCGCTCTATATTTTTAGCGGAAGCGGATAAGCTTGCCTTTGTCTTCGGCGGACCGGATCCATAGGGACATCGCAAGGAAAAATGTTACATAGCTTGATCAGTACAATGACTCTGAGCGGCATTCACAAAAGTGACATACAATAAATATCGATAAATATACATTCTATCAGCTGTTTGATTTGTGTTTTTTTTTAATGATCATACGGCGTAAAATTGAAATCACAAATAACTGCTTTTACACATCGGCATTATTTTCATTCCCCCATCAATTCACCTCTGTAAATCCCAGCAAATAGTTCGAATTTAGGTTTGAAGCTGGTGCTAAGCGTTACGTCTCGCCCCGAATCTGACTAAGTCAAATATTACAGTGCGTGTCGCTTCTTAACGCTCCTCTCCGTTTTTGCTTGATACGGTGCAACTCTGCCGCACCTCTCGCCCTATGTCAGTACACTATTCATTAACATTACTCAATCTGCGAATATAGGGTAACTGATGACTAGGATAACATCAGTTTATGCCATACCTGGAAAGCAGTTTTTTAGCATGATGAAGAGTGCTTTGCTCTTTGAATCTCTCTGTCGCTCTTTCGAAGACTCTCAGTCGAAGGGTTCTTTGTGGCTCAGTAAACCTTGTCAAATCTTTGGTCTGTGGAATTTCATTGCTACATTATTGGGCGTGGCGAGCACTGAAGAAGTGCTTGAGACGACTAATGTAGCCAAAGTCTTAACAGAGTGTAGAATCAATAGGAGTAGGAGTAGGAGTAGAACTAGGACACCGCTATGGTCTTAGAGAAAAAATCAGTTACTTAATTAGTATAGTACGTAAAAATTTTTCTTCGATACTCTACCCGCCGTTGCCCCAGTCAAACAGGTCATACAAAAATGACTTTCCAGATAACCCGCCCTAAAATACCGGCACCTTGTAACAGTTTAGCCGGGCAGACCGATTAATATTCGATACTGATCGTTGTTTCGAACTGTATTGGCAAACTGCATTGGTTTACAGTCTCCCTAACTGCAAACCATCACGAACGAACAATGACATTTCGATCCTGCTTTTACCCAACGAATTTTGCAAATCACAGAAAAAATAAATCGTGAAGATTCAAGAGCAATGCCAATGAAAGCAGATTTGGCCTCATAGCACAGAGAAAGATTTTCCGAGTCCTTACCTGTTGGATTTGAGCGTAACGACGTAACACCGTTTACAATATATATAGTGTATTACTTTTTTAGGCCTGCTGAAACTGCCGTTGCGAAAATAGCTTTACCTAGCTCGACAGTGTACGTGTGGTAGAAGAACGTGTCATGTTAGCGTTATGGTTCCCTTCAATTCTCTCCTCTTAGTTCGATAAACGAAAAAAACAAAGATGGGCAATTTCATAATATGTTATCTATCTCAGTATGGACACTGCTGTGTTCAAATGAAGCTGATTGCTTAAGCGTGAACTTAATGGCGATAATAACTTTGGCCCTAACTACTTGGTTAGTTTTAGCAGGATGACCAGCTGAAATGAGTATGCGACATAGTATGGCATTAAGCGCAGGTAACGCAAAAAAAAAACTGGGAATGGTCATACGAATGTTAATTGTGCACAGATTAGGCTGGCTGTGAAGCATGTGCTGTTACATCTATACAACACGCGGCCAAACAAAAATGTATTGCTGGATTTCTATAATCGTACAGATTACATAGATATAAGGTCTAGATGTGGGGGTTCGTTCGTTTATCAAGAAGAAACTAGCTTTATCTAGATAAGAAGCGCGCGTAATTTCGGCTCCGTTTGAGCAGATAACTTCGCACCGATAGTTGAAGCCATAGCAACAACGCTCACTTTGCGTAGAAAAATCACGCTTTTACATAGGTATGTCCACGTACATTCTAGACAATTATACTGTAGACCTATTCATATTAACGCTCACTATTTGTTTATCTAGTTCTGTTAGTCAAGGGCAAAGTGCTGTCGTTCTCTCTTTAATTTCTGACGGCACACACTGAGAGAAGGATATACTCTAAGTGAATGTGCACTATCTGATCAATGATCGTTCCTGTAGGGAATCACAGTGATTCTCGCTGGATATCTTTATTTGCTTAGCACTACGTGGCCAAGCCTGCTGACCGGCAATTTTTTGTTTTGATCCGATAACGGAATAGTTTGTGCTTTCCTATCTTTGCGTCGTTACGTAGACTTTTTAGGAAAACCTATATAATGTATCAAATAAATGATATCCAGCAAATCCAACTGCGACGAGGAGTTTACGCGGGTAAGTTAATGGCGGCGATCTAACGACGAAACGAACAAAAAATGAGTGTGCAAGCGACTACAAGAACGGCAGGCTACGCAGGATTAAAAAAGAGAAATGTCCAACAATTTACCGTATCTTAAGGGGATCACGATACACTAATTACTTGCTCTAATTGTTTACGTTCTTTCACAAATACGCATTAGGACGAGGCTTCTATAGTTTAATTCGTGTCACATAATAAATGCAATGTACTCTTGTAAATGTGTATACCATTAACCAAATCCCGAACTAAACATATATAGCTGTATTCGAAGAGTTAGTCGCTCGAATAATTCTGATCCTCTGTCTTGCTTTGTCCAACTAAACGACACGGCCGTAACGACAGTGTCATCCGAGGCTTGTCAGGTCAGAAAGTCCTTCGAGGGTGCTCTGCCTAAGCTTCTTTCATGACTTCTCTAAGATCTTCCATAGCACTGGTCTCAGCAAGCAGCACTCATTTTGCGTGTGCATGATACGTATATACATGTATATATGTTTGGCTACGAGTCGGCCATTTTGACAGAAAATCTATACCAAGCGAGCCTAAAATCTGGTAAAAATATGCTGAGATGCGGATGAAACTCCAGCCTCCGCTGCTCTATTGATAAAAATCTTCGTCAGCGGCCTCGTTCCATTTTTCGTCCCGGTTTCGGTTGCCAAATTCTTTGCTGCACACATAACAATGTTCATAGGGCAGTGTAACGGAATCGAAAATCTCTCGACATGTGACGCCTTATTCTAACACCGTGCCAATGGGCAGAGCAACGCTTACCACGCTGAAACGAACTCTTGGTGCCACAATTCTAATTTATTTCATCACGGAAAAACAAAGCGCACGGAAAAACATAGAGGCAAACCATTTCCGAAAGAGACGAAGGAATGACTAATTCGAAAGGCACTTGCTGCCTGCCTAACGCATTCTTCGATACCCGCCCGACGCGCGTCGTCTGTCTACAGCACAGCTAAGAAAAACACCGCTTCGCGCTTATTCCCTACCTCCATTGCGTGTGTATACCCACGGTCGCGTTAGCAAAGACACAAGCCAGAACCGAGCAGAGCGATCCGTCCTTGGGGGATTGCATCGGAAAGTCCGTCATCGCTCCTGGCAGGTACGTCCCCGATCGGCCATCGTTGCGCATGGCAATACTATTTAATGTAAGCCTATCATGGATACTACGTTAAGCTTTTTTTTAGTCGGGAGTAGTAGCGGTCGTGGGTACGCTGTCCCTGTACAGTTCTTTGCAAAGACGCTACGATTTAAATTATCGCGCGCTTTTTTGCGCTAGCCGCTTGGCACATATAATTTAGACTAAATCAGCCGTCTGACTCGTTGCAGGGACAAGTTTCTACTACGGAAAAGGCATGCGAGTAATGCCGTTGGTGCTTTTATGTTTGTCGTCTATGAAAAACCATTCGCTTCCGATCATTGTAGCGCCTTCCACTGTTATAATGGTGTGCCAGTTACGGGAGCTAGTACCAGAGAAATCTAGCTGATAACTTTTGTAACCATTACGTATAAGGTTTGGGTATTTAATATATTTCTAATTAAACGAGTGCTCAAAATCGGCTTATTTAAATTATCAGTTTATTCGATTTTTTATTATTTCGCTACCCATACATTATATCAGTACCACGTTTATGTCATTCTTTATATTTTACACATCATCGACCTAATAGTTCACCGTGTGTAGCATCTTACAAAGTACAATTTAGGCATACTTTTCATAGTTCGCATTAGATCCGTGCATACGTTTCACCCCCTATTGCTCACACAAATCATACGTTCCTTGGTAATTTTTCCGTCCAAGCTTGACTTATTGGTCGATTTTGACTCGTCTAACGTATGTGCAGTTATGAATTAGCCAAAGGCAAAACTGACGTAATTTTCCCTGTGCTACTATCTGTGTATTGATGTGTCGTTTTCAACGTTTTTCTCCATGTCATGGCCTATGTGACCATGTGTTGCAAGAAGAATAACCTGAGAGACATACATTCTACGGGACGGGTGTAAAGGGGTATATATTTCAACTGACGAGTATGTTGGTGGCATTGTCTCTAATATGTGTTACGGGAGTTTTCATGTCCGGAGGCCCGATATGTTAATAATCTATCTATACAGAATGACTCTATAGATAGCGTAATGCTATACAGCATACCAGCTCAGTGCCTGATTCGGATCCGGCTGGCTGTGCGACATTCTGATAGTCCTGATAGCTAAACAAGTAGATATTATTGCAGCGATGTCCTAATCAGTCAAGTAGAATAGGACTCCCTTTAGAATAATACTGCCATGCGCGACTGAGCTAAGTGTGAGTATATTCCTCAAGTGAGTGTCATCAGCTATCATTTTCAGTTATCACATCACATCGATGACTTGAACTCTTTTGCGAACTAGCCGACTGCATCAGATGATAATGCACTGAGCTCTAGATGGTCCAAAGTAAATCATATGAAAATTGCGAGAAGGCCCAAACGAGGCGTGGCCGTATCATCTAGGCCACAAGTCAAAGATATGAAAGTCATACTGTTTGCCTCGTTTAATAAAACATTACCTACAGCAAAATCGCTTAAATCGTGTTTTGATTCTACAGAATCCGTTAAACTACCACCATGTTTATTGACCAAAATAGTATCCGCTCGGTGGCATCAAATTTACTGAACATGATTGATTCTCTGATGTTGCGGCAGGTAGATCGTACATATTATAATACGATCAAATCAAACCGGCTTCTGAACAAACACAAGACATAGCTGAAGAGGCAACCTACACCTACATGGTACACAAGCGCACATAAATTGTACAAAGTACAAAAAATAATGTCGTCTGTTTCGTACAAGAAGGCACACGTCAACGACTGTAACATTGGCAATATTAAAAAAAAAATTCTCTACAGCTAGCTACTAGCTACATCGACTGAGGGCAAAAACAATATGTCTACATACGAACGTACCGAATGAATTCTTTGGCTTATTTCACTACTGAACATAGCTAGATACACTGTCTAAGGCAATACTTATGTAAATAAAGAAGCCGTCGGCGCTTAGAGTCGTCCTTGGTGTTTCTCTAAGCTGAGGATATTTTTCAAAGAAAAAAATTAATCCGAAAGATTATCATTGAAAATCCAGCCTAAAGAAGCGCCGGAAAACGTACGCGAAAATGCAGAACGCTGTCAGTTTATGTCTCGCAAGAGTTCTTCGTAAATGTAAGCAAAATATATGTATATACTCATATGTACATTGGAACAAGACATTATAGTTTGACATTGTGGCAAACCCACTGGTCTGACAGGAGAGCTGGAAAATTCGAGTTTGGATGTTAGGAGTCGCGCAAAGTACTATATCCTCAAAACATAGGAAATTACTTTTAATTCTACCATTGCTTTTTCTTGAAATACAAAATATTCATGACTCCTAAACTGATATTAGAATTCAACGCCAACATATAAATAGTAGAAAATCCAATTTCGATATTGTTTTAAGATTTGAACAGTTTTTTTCTATTACAAAGCTGTCAATATTTAGAAAAAAAAAAGAAAGAAAGAAAGAAAACGTTCTTTTTCTGCATGGTAGATTATAGTGTTCTTTTAGCCAACTTGATGTCTGCGATGTGAAGACCCATTTTCTTGTAATAGAAACAATTTATCCTTGTTCATTAATTCTGCTGGCGAATCTAGTCATCATGTCCTTCAGACAATGCACTTCGAAGGCCATCCACGAACCAGGACTTTCTGGATAAAATCTGCATTACAGTCGCAATAAGTTTATACAGTTAAATATTTATATTAAAATGGAATGCCCTCGATTTAGTTGCTTTCACCCGCTGATATAACCGTCTACAATTATTGCAAGGGCTTAATTTTTTAATCTTAAATTATAATTCGATGTCATATTACTGTCATACCATGAAACCAAAAAGGAACAAACTTTCTTGAGTGTCCATCTCCGACCCTAACTCAAATCATGCGACATCCATTTGTCTGATGTCTTTGTCCTATTGGCCCAAATGAGTATATATGGCATTCTGGAACCCGTAAAACCTCAGAGTTGACGGCCGGACACTTGGAGATGTGTCGAATTTTACCGTAGCTTTTGGTACTTCGTTATTAATCCTTGCAAGTAGCCTTCGACGAGATTGGCTACGGAGTCGAAATTTTCCCGTATGAAGATCTTGAAACCGACGTATTACAACCGTTCTGCTGACAGATCCTGTTTGACCTTATCGTCTCAAAATGGAATTTATACTTTGTGATATTGTGCTGCAAAATATTACAGGCACAGTAACCAGTGGCGTTTTACAATATAAAATTAATGTTTGTCGCGTTTCGTGCTCAACGACCTTCATACATTAAAGTTAAAATTGTGTGATTATGACGGGCCTGTGGGTAGTTCAGGTCTCCCGACCTCTTTGAAGCCTTTCGCCCCGTCGACCACTGCGCGCCTGATCTGTTAGAAAATATGCGCTTTTCATGGTGAGAACCGACATACAAATTAGAAAGGACACATCGACGCAAGCTACTGCTTGGCGTCCCGAAATGGATTCGCTTACTCTTTGTCCATCAGGCAGCATGCTCATTATTAAGCCATCGTTGCGACATAATCTGTTAGGGGTTGGCTGTGCACGATCTGTTGATCCGCTAGTCGCCGCATTGCTTTAAGTAGCGATCGGACGTACCAGGCGAAGATATGCCTAACCGACAGACGGGCAATGCGTTGAGATGCCCGATATCATACAGCTTCAGCCCCGTTTTTATGGCCAGAGCCACTAACGTTGGAAGTCATTAACAAAACAAGATCCATGCAGTCTTTTGTGAAGGTTAGTTGGGATGGCTAAACTATTTCAGGTGTAATCTTTAGCTTCATGTTGAAAGTAATTGTATCACTACTGAAGCATACATAAATGTGCTTAAATGCTCTATTTGTTTTTGAGCTGAATAAAACTAACTGACGTCGGAACTTCCCTAACGGTCTTTAAAAGTATTATTTACTACTTATAAGATCCATTCAAACCGCTTTTTAAGCGTTCACTTGGTTAGATATTAGCCCTTGCATACAGGTAACAGTCGAATTTTTTCAATACTCAGGCGTTAAAACGCGGTACACAATAGAGGTTTTGATAGTAGATATAGTAAAAATAGCTATTAGGTTAATATTCGCTCCCCGTTTGTTTCGCACCTAACGTAACTGTATACTGTGACGTATAACGTCACCCGACGCCAAGTGTTTTGTTTTTCTAAACTGACAAACTAAGAAATAGTTAATGAATTCTTTGTTTATTATAAGTTTATAAGCTATCACTATTCACATGAATGTCAAATTTACAAGTAACAGTTCGACAAGCTCGAATATTGAAAACACACAGATTTTAATAACAACGTTACATACGATATACACATATAATTTATGTATACACATATAGCCTGATAAACAAACTAGAGCTCGTTTGCTTACAGCGGCTCACCTGTCTGATTTGGATGGTCCTGCATTTTTTACTTCGTAGACAGGTAGCATTAGAAGACTCGTTCACAAGCTCACCGCTAACTCGAAGGGGAGTAAGAAGACTCGATTAAGAGTTACTCCTAAAATGTCTCTATATCTTCTAGGAGGGTTATCGCCTAATTTCAATGCCTGAATCAAGCTGCAGGCATTGATCTCTGTGGAACTCGTTTTAATTTGCCAAACTGGTAAGTGGTCGAGGCCGTTTTCCTAGTTTCAAGACGATCTAGATAATAATAGGGCAATCTTTTGTCTGCCCATAAATTGTTTATCTAAAAAAATACAGTTCTGCGAGCTAGTCTAAGTCTAACTCACTATCATCAATGGAGCGATTTTTTTTTCCGTGAAATAGGCAAGCAATTTATTCACAAGCGCGCGCGTTGAAGACTCAGCGTGGACCTTCTCAAATATAGGAAACTTAGGTCGAATGTCTTTACAAATGCTACCTAAATTTGCTGGCGTCTTTCTTTGTGTAACGTTTTCGTTCAACGTGGACATAAAGTTTACCATCATATTTATTCATGGCTTGGAAAGACTGTGAGATCGTTATTGCACAATATGTCAACCTCCTATACTAGCCAGACCATTGCTACACCGAAGGTCAGAACATTTATGTCTCGGCAGACTCCTGCAGGCCTACACTTGCCGGCAGACAATATAGTTACCCTTCTGCTTTGTAACGTGTCACTTGTTTGGCCGATCGATATCTGTCTCATTCATCTTTTGCTCAAGAGGGTTGGTTGAATGAGCAATTAGAGCGTAGACATTGTACATATAACTGTAATACTGGCAATAGCTTACTTACAATACCCCGACTGGTCAAATGCATCAAACAATACAATGTTCAATATAGTATCGATGCAACATTTCCCACTATCATATCTTATTGACGCTTGCCAGCTTGCACCGATAAACTGTCTTCCATTAACCATTGATTTAGTTGGCTCTGTTTTTTTTCCTCTGGAAGAACGAATAGACAACAGAAAAAAACAAATTCGTGTGCCTTTCCAGTGGCACATATCACACACTAAAAGTACAGCACGTAATGACGGACCGTGACAATGTAAAACTCGACATAACGTCACCACAGCGACACAGTGCCGAGCTAATGTATTTAGGCCTTTCATGAACGTTGGCGGCTAAAAAAACAGAACACTTTAGGTTTATACAGCTTGTCTTTTTGGCGCCAGGTAAGCATCGCTAAATGCATAGACAAGTCACCGCTGTCGATTACTCACTTCGAGTCTACTCAGTAACGTACAACACTGAACCGTGCCTGCGGGAGGATGGCAACATGACAATATGACGGGCTATGCGTAGAATGTTGCCAAGTTTGTCTTAACTTGACCAATTCCCCTGTTCGATAAACGTTTGACCAATGAATATATGCGTTCCTCAGACGCAAACGGCTGTGCGATGAGAGTCACTCTTAAACTAGAACAGAGTTTCCAAGTGAGAGCGGCTGCGGTGCGAAAATACAGGGTGAACCGTAGCTGATTTAAGAAATGCGAGGTGTTTGTCCTCAGGTCATAAGGCCATGATGCATATTTCTGCCATTATCTACAAATATCTGTCTTCGAATATGTGTACCGATAGTTACAGAGACCCTATTGTTAAGCTGGACGCTAGTAATGAAGCGCTACAAGTACATGACATGCTTGGATGCATCAGCTTGCACGTGCATATCGAAATGTCCTGGTGGGTACGGGATAGATGTCCCGGTCTTACGTTGCTAGCTGATCCTTTCTAGATAACCTTTGATCTTTTCCTGTTGAGCTTATTCGATCTTCGTTGAAGAGCAAAGCTTGTTGCGTAGGATGGATACGATCCAGAAGATGCAGACACATTTGAACTTATAATGAGAATGGACTGTCATACTCAAATATATCGTTATAATAATATGATCTATCATAGACAGTAAAGGTCGAAAAGGGCTACGTCGATTTGAAGTCGTTTACGCGGTCCTCACGAGTGGGTAAACTATTTTCAACTGAATGTCTACAAATAACAGACGCATTTATAAATTCATTGCCTGTGCTGCTTTCAAGCTAACATTCAAGCACATATGTATGAATGCGTTTGTATCGTTGAGTAGGAAGACTAATACAGCGGCAAGCAGACGAAGAGACCTACAAAAACACGTCAGATCTGTCCCAATGGTACAATATTTGTTTTGAAATTTCCTTTTATACTCCGCAGAACTGGTGGTGAGTTTTGATAACCTACCTCTCCGCAAGTTTGACTTAGCATCTTGGAGCTGCTGTGTAAAATTATACCCTTGGAACGTCAGTGGTCAACAAAAAATGGCAAATATTCACTGCTTTGCCAAAACTCTTCAACTATTACTGTATAAGCTTACGGGAACCGACCTTAGGGGTCGCGCTCAGATGTTTTCCGTGTACAATATTCAATACGCGTTAAGTTATAATTGCATGTTGTGGAAAAAAAAATAATATTGTGCACAGCCAAAACTTACTTGGTTCTTAATTTTTTTTCTGTTCAAGCTTTGTTCGGCCTTCCACCGTTCTGGAATCGCACAATGTCTCGAGTATGTAGGAGGCTGTCGTAGATGCGATTAATAGACACATGTTTCAACTGGTGGCTTCGTTGGACCTTGCTCTCTAGATTCGAGTTGTTGTATTACGATCAAAGCAAAGCATGCCCGACTAAAAAAGAATATTATATTGTAATGCTTGATTTAGTCTAACGTCTGAGTTAAGTTACGACCTATATTTATCATTTTATCGTGCTTCCGAGGTTCATAATAAAACGCTTTTTTTAAGGTTCAGCTGTTCTATGCTATGTTGAGGCTTCCTTGGAGTTCGACTATTGTCTGTGCGGTAAAAGTTGTGGCAGTGGCGATGTCGTATAGCTTTGCGGATCGTACCTCATCGAGCTTCTATACATGTATATCCCATTGCTGCATGCAAATGGTTAAAGACAGTCGTGCAACTAACTGTGAAGAGGTGACTGAAGTCATGTGAAGTCACGTGAGTCCACCTGTCCGAAACGTGACCTTTGGACAAAAAAGAGATACAGAGCTCTCAGTAAAAAGAGAGATAAAAGTGCACTTTAGTTTTCGATCTCTTACGTAATCTTCGCTGTCTCTACTGAACATATCCGAGCGGCTCGAAGTGGCGGAAAACAGTATCGGATGAGCATTGTATAATTTGATCGTATGAATAACCGCTTAGTTAAAATATAAATAGTAAGATAAACGGTGAAGAGAATGAACGTAAAGTTTTAAAATATAATACTAATAAGTACAAAATATAATAATAAATAAGCTAATTGAAATGTTGTTAAAAAAAAGGCTGTTGAAATCACTTTCCAACTGACCTAGTCTTCGGTTTAGGAGCTCGCCTTAATGATTCTTCTGCAATTTTTTGTCACATTCGAAAAATCGACCCTGTTTGTTTTGCGCTCACAATAGCTGAACACATTTAAAAAAAAACATGCGACAATTCAGTGCCCCCGACGTCGAAACAAATTAAAGTAAAATTGCTCTCGATCTCTTCTATCAAAAAACTGTGTTTCCTATTTCAGATCACCGATTGAGTGCGTTCTTCTCCGAGCAACAGAAGTAGCTCTAGTCCTTTGATTATTCTGTCTGTTAGAGGTTCGCTTCAGAGCTGGCTTTGAATGCATATGAATAGAACACTGATCAGGTAACCCACCTGATATCATATATTCTGCAAGCTGCATTTATATTAACAAACAACCTAGACAATTACATATACTTGAAAGAGATTTACATGTCGCGATGCTATTGTCTGGTGGTTCAGCGTCATGTTGTTGATGTGCTGTTTTAGCCATCGCTAATCGATTATTTAGTTGGCTCATAAACGCAGCACATCTATGCACACACGAAGGCACAACGACGAAGGGTACAACGTCAGCACAAAAAGACGCGCCGCAGGAAGCCTGACACCTTCGGCAATCAACACAGACATAGCTATAACTGGTGCTGGTAATTATGAACATCGAAAGCTACTTAAACGCTTTTCTACCGGACAAGCGTTGCTTACTAGCCGGATCATCGTGCCCTTTGACAGGCGAATCCAAACTGCATTCCTCTCGTTTGCTTTCTAATCCATTTGTATCTCTAGAAGCAAAACGTTTTTGGGTATCTGTTTCGGAAAGTTATTTCAAGTAAAACATAATCAATCAAAGTAAAAACAAGTGTAGCCTTAACTTTTCCCATCCCTAAAATCAGATCGCCTTAGAATTAATAGTCAAGTCATAGTCTTCTCAACTGAGAGAGACCCTTGATTTCGCTCTTTTGTTTGACAATTTTTCAGGGATTCGGTGCGCCCTCCCCAGCCCTACCTACTTTAACTCTTAACCTAATGATTAAGTCATTCCATATTCACTATTGAGATGCAAAGTAAGATCTAAAAATAGATTTGGAATGGCATACATTTCTACGCAGAAACAAACATCGACGTCTTGTCCTTCGCTTAAGCATTAAAGTCCATGACCGCTACCATCACGAAGGCTGCGCATATTCGCCTCTCTGGTTTAATTTACTTTAAGCAGAAACGCTACGAGCCGGTGTACCGAAGAACCAACCAAAAGGACCTTCTAGTATGCTACAATTTCCTCGACAAATCGATTGGCTTAACGAGTCTTTAAGTGTAAGGAGAGGAAGGGACCCCAAGAGAAATCGGCGAATCTCTGTGGATCTTTCTGTATTCTTCAGGACGCGCGGCTCTTCTTTGTTATTTACAAACCTTGTCTTGCCAAAATCCTGTGAAGCCTGTGTCACACAAAGGATAGGATGATGTCGCCTAGACATTGGTGTCCTACATTTCGGCAGGCGCATCTCTATGCTATAGAATTTCTATGAAGTACAAGGCCGCTGGGAGAAACAAATAATTGCAATGTAAGTTTAAATACGATATGAACGGGGATAGATTTATATATAAAAGGTAAAAAACGCTTATTATCAACAATGACAGTCAGCTTATCAATAAGTAATAATAAAGCACTATGGTAATAAATTGCTGTTATTGTCAGATATATTAGAGTATATATATCAACTATATAAGATACATGAGAATGTTTTGTAATCTGTAAAATTAAAGATAATGATACTAGAATTTTCGCAGTACCGAGTATGTATAGGCGTCCAGTTTGTGACAGTTCGAAAAAATGGGCTTACGTATAAAATCGTTAGATGCTTCTTGAGAGCAGTGAAGTTATTACCCATCTGGGAATTAACGATAAGTAAAATCAGAATTTTCAAGGCAGAGTAAAAGCACGTAACACAGCACACAATTTCGTAATCATATTTAGAACTAGCTTTAATGATAAGCCTTGTTCCAGAATTTTCTTCTAAGAACTCTTTATAGAGAGTCTATAAAAAAGCTCGATAAGATCTTGAAGGAAGCGTATGTACCATATTTTGATGTTGGGACTAAGCTCTGCATAGTAATTGAAGCTATCTATTTTTCAATTTCGCCGTACCGTCATCCTACCGCACTGACTTATGCCTGCTAATGCTGCTTATTCCAACATCCAAGAGGGTCACGAAGTGTAATATGTTATTGTCAGAGTTACGTGTTATGCAGCAACGCGCGCTTACGGTTTCAGCTTTCTTCTGTAAGCCTCAGAGGACAGCGCCGGCAGGATATCTGCTATCCAATGTTAATACGAAGAATCCATTAAAGGAAAGAGGTTGCCAAAGGGTTTCCTCCGCGCGCAGAGTATGCATCATCAGTAAGAAGTTGGAACCTTAGTGAAGTCAGCGAGGGTAGTCCAAAGGCGACTTCTGCTGTTCTTTCTTCCAAGGTAACTAAGCACTGGTAACAGCTGCAGCTCTTCTATAGCGTTCTATCGAAAACGAGCCGAAACAACTTTTCTTTGCTCTTTTCGGCTACGTCAAAGCCCAAGAGACTAAACAGGTGGATTTGAGGCCCAAGTCAAGCTGCTCGCACAGCACAGCCTAACCTAGTTACGTTTCAGCTAGCAGGCCTGCTATAAGTGGAAAACAGTTGACCTTGGGTATCCAGCTAGCGTATCAAAGAGTTGACAACCGTACCGAATGTGAACAGAGCGTTATATATTCGCACAGTCGATTTAAAAGATGTTCCGTCTCCCAGCGTGCGTGAACCGACAAATTGTAGGCTGAATCCTAAAATAAGATAAGGATGGCTTTTTGGAACGTGGGCCACCGTCGATGGCGGCTTGAAGCAGTGCCATCAGAAGGAGTGTCAAGCATTCTAATCATCGTCGTGGCACGCGGCTGCGAGTTGTCTATACAAGTAGCGCCCGACTTCGCGCACCGTCACATAATAGTAGAGTTCTACAGTTTCTGCCTCTCTGTCGTATCTGGCGTGAGCCTCTCTGATCTAGCTAAAAATGTGCTTCCGCTTCTTGTAGACGAAAATACTTTGGAGCTCCAACTGTCTACTTAATAATATCCTGAACAATCTACCGGATAGCTCGATGCATTCGTCGTCAGGGCCAGGTAGGCCTGAAAACTAAGCGTAAGTAGGCAGCTCCACAAAATGCTTTGTTCATGAGCCGCATGCGATCTGCCGAAGAAACGTTTGCTTTAATACTTTAAATACTTTTACCCAGTCCAATTTCTTTTAACCGCTGTTAATTCCGCGGCTGCATAACGAGAGCGTCCTATCAGGCGTAGAGGCTGTTACCTACAAATCTGTTACATTCTCATGAGCATCTGAATATGTTTTAGCTACGTACGCGATTATAAAAGGCGAACACCGAGGCCGGTGGAGGCAGGCAGCTGGTAGCGTTCAGTACCATCTGATCTTTTAGATAGTGTCAGAATATATTCCATAAGCCTATAACGGGCAAGATATTAGTAAATCGACGGTTTAGTTGCTAAATAAATAAACAGACTAGCTTCTCTAATACGTACGCATCGAGCATCTCTCTAATTGCTGCTCAAATGCTTCGGTCGGTGTTCCGTCATAGCTGATTCAATTGAAAATCGTGTACATGCATAGCCCTAATGTATGGTTTATTTGATCGTCCCGCAGAAAATAAGCTAATTAATGTTGATACTAGGAGAAGAATGATATCTAATTATATGTTGCGCGGAAAGTTCGAGATTACTGTAAACGGTGTTTTCCACAAAAAAAAAAAAGTATCAAAACCTAAGACAACCGCAACGGATAACGATATATTTATATAACGATACATTTATAATGGCTTTGTCTAAGTCCCACCGGCACATATATGCAATATATTGTTATCTGTCGTTGGAGAAATGTTCAACTCTTGCTACACTGTACATTTTCCATCAGATATTAAAAACTATACAATCGAAAACGTCAGCTATAGGTGGATGACGCGGTGTCAAACTGAAGACATTTAATCTTCGTTTGATCTATCATTTACCTTCAACACATCAATATAAGCGGTAAGCACTATGGGTAAAAGCCACTTCAAATACATCCAGACGACATTGTAATTTACCAATGATAAAAGAACTTTATACAGTTCGAAATTCTATCAGTCATTCCTACGCGTGACTTAGATAATATTTGCGTTAAAATGTAAGTCGGAAATATATTGTTTTCCATACGGGGCGCGAAAGTGAGCCGTACCAGTACGTTCCCAGCGGGCCGGTTTAAAGGAACTATTATACTATGATTTGATTAAAAAATTCGATTAGGATGGTTAAAGAGAAACTTTCACTCGAAATAAAGAGAAAATACCCAAAACGACTTTACTTTTTGTTGTGTTCTCGTTGAGCGTTCCTTCCCATTGCCATTTTATGAAAAGCACAGTTTTGCACTTATACGTTAAAATGCAATAAACTAAATTTCAAATATACCCGAAATAACGCTGCGGATCATTTCTATTTTGTTTTTCTGTGTCTAACGATCGAACATGGCCTTACTCTGAATGTCGGAGACCTACGGAGAAGTTCGGTTTACTATGTACCATTTTTATGGTAGGCGCTATTTTTCTCAGCACAGATGAAATGAAAGAATTCTTTACGAGTGTTTCGTTCGAGTCTTTTCACCGCACTCCTCTTGATAGCAATTGACATCTATGATTTCTATTAATTTCTTTCTCCGTTGTTCTGTGCAATAAACAATAGAGGCGTCTTAATAAGCACTTATCCGTCGGCTCTCGTCCAGCCCGTAATTTCCTGTTCTCGAAGCACATAACGACTGGGATTTGGTCTCTCTATTGGTTCGGGTTGTAGTAAACATCAATAGGTTTAGGATTGGTTTATACTTTAAAGTTGGATGCGACAAAAAAGTAAACTTTTAACATACATATTCTCATAACGTAATTTATGCAAATCACCTTAACAGGCTCTGCAAAGCCACTCCGTCACCTCGTCAGAAGAAATGCACTCCAAGAGTGTGTGATTACTCATACAGTTATTTGTGTTCATTCTGTTGCTTAAGCAAATACGTCGAGCTTTACGTTCAGTACTGCCTTTACGCCTTGCTTCATGCCTAAATTTCGTAGGCAGACGCCTAATCACTGAACCATCACAGAATCTATTCTGCCCTTCAGTGTGCGCCGTACCACAAAACCAACGTGTTGTTGAATTAAGTGTAAAATACGCCGATTTGCGCTTACAAGCTTCTTCCAAAAGCTCTGACAAAAATATATCGACGTTGTGGTACGTCTTGTTTCAGCTATCGGAATTAGAAATACAGTCAAATTACTGCGGTTTATCATGGTCACGCGTGTTCACTACGATCGAGACCATCGACGAATATAGTGAAGTTAGGCCTCAGCAGGACCGGGGGATAAGTGTCAAGAACTGCTCGTACGCTACGTTGGTGATGCGCTATAGCCATGAAGATACCTAGGCGTTCACAAAACGGATAGGTAAACTGTTCGGTTTGGTGCAGTACTTCGAATGTACTACAAGCTTCAACAAGCTATTTTTGCAATGACCATATTTCCTACGCTTAAGGGCTGCTGCAGGGCCGGCTGCGTGGCAAACTATTGGACAGCAAAGATGAAAAATTAAGAAACCGAATTTGTGCAATACGAACATTTCTTATTTGTATTTTAGCTTCATAGGATAGGCTTACTGTTAACGATTAGAGAAAATGATTAAGTATACATTGGCACCAATAAACCTGATTTGCAATGAAGTAATATTAAAACAAGCATCGTTCGTATACTCAGTTGATTTTGAATTTATAGCCAATTTTAGCTGATGAAAGGACCCGCTACAAATTGCATAAGAAATAGACGTCTATGGTCGTACCAGAAACAGTTTCATAATTTATCATACAGAGGACATTTTATTGTAGGCTGATGCTTTTGTAAAGGCTTTGCTTATCCGAACATTGTTGTTATTTCGACGTTTAGAAAAATGAGATAGAACAAAAATAATGGACAGCTCTAGAATTGCGTCGCTTAAAACTATAACAGCGGTAATCCGTTGATGGAAAACAAACTAGTGGAAAAAACATCGAAGTAATCCCATAATGATAACGCTTAAGTTTTTTTCTAAAAATTATAGTGATAAATGAAGTGTCACATTATCCAAATTGCTGTAGGCGCAAAAGTAACCGCGAAAATGAAGAAAGATCTGACGATACAATTGACTTGCTTGTACTTTTCCACCGCACAATTCTAAATGTTTTCCCATCTAAAAGTGTGCCATATGCAGCGCTGACGACGTCGCAAGAATAGACACAAATGATTTGTTGCAACAGGATGCAATGGAACACGTCGACCTTCCAAAACAAATTTATACATAAATCAGGTGACCTCCCGGAACACTGAAAATACCAACATGCCGGATGCGATCCTCGTTCCCCGGAGCTGTTAAGATAAATTGCTCACTACTACCAGATCAAGCAGTTTTTACTAGTTGGGGTCTGCAAAACAGTGAAGAAATGGTTGGGTCGGGTTAAGGTGGGTTAGGTTGCGGATCGTTCGCATGTCGGCTCTTCCAGACTCCCCGGTGGGTCGTTTCGAGAGAAAATTAAAAACAGTCGAACTCACGTATGAAGTGAGCTCGTTTGCAATTCCATACGCCTTAAGGTTTATAATATGCACATATATATGTATAGTATAATCTTTGCCCTTCACTGGAAGCTACGCGAGAGTTCGTTAAGTATAACTCGTTGACAGTCCTTCTCCCGAAACGAGTTTAGCTGTTAGCAAGTTACTACAGGCAGGAGAAAATATTCAATCTAGCTACAGCGAATCAAAACCAAAGGTGCCCCCAAACTCGATGGCATTGATGCTGACAATAGACCATTTGCAACTCTTAGGATCTCTATTTTTTTGCGGCCGTTTGAAACTTGTAGTTTCATACTTGCATGAAACTCGTAGACCTTGTGCAGGTGTATCTTGTGCGAGGAATCTTGTAGACGAATGTACAGGTGTAGAACCTAACCTTCGATAGATTTACCTCCTAACTAGCACTTTTTTGAAAATCTTAAACAGTTGCTATTGCGAGTACGTAGTCGGGAATTCATCTATTTGCTGATGACATCCATTAGGATGCGCAGGTATTTGGTATTGAACACAGCCGAAACATGAAATTCATACCTTATACGCAAATAAACTTCTAGATATGGTAAAAGACAGACGTGCACAGTAAAATTCCTCGCTCAATTCGCTTCATGACAAAATCTTCAAAGGGCCATCACCCAGTCAGTGACGAGTACTTTATTAGAACACTATTCGTTGTCATTATTAATACTAGCTGCTGCAATCAATATATGCGTAGTTCTAGAGCCTAAGCCTCGTAGGGTACGAAGTATAAGTGTTGAATGCAAGCGTGCCCAGCTATTCCCTCAGTGTAATAGGGTGCGGTCGCATTTTCCGTTATTGACGGGTTGGTTTCCTAACATTAGCATTGGCGCAGTAATCTCTAAGGTTCATATGTTGTAACCTATCGTGATCTATAGCTGGCCGGTCGACCGAACTGTGTTGGACATCAGAAACGGCACTGAAAATCTTGATCAACCTTTCTGATGCGTACTAAGTGACATCAGCCCGTCAAAGTGTGATGTTTAAATGCATTGTCATCAAAATTCATTGACTGCACCCATAAATAGAATACGTGATCCTTCCTTCCTTCTGAGTGACACTTCATGATCCTCGGCTTTGGTATGTACTTCTACGTGGGCCGCAGTTGCAAGGTGCTTATATCGTAAAGCATGAAAAGTACGTTGATCTTTTGTACGCTGGGAGTGTACAAATGCAAACGAAAATGAACATCATCTTTTTCCGACTTAATCTGCACGGTTAACCGAGCATGCACATCTTAAAAGCTCGATTTCGATTGGGTTTTTCTTGTTGCAACGGTATTCCTGTGAAAGTTTATACGCTACGGTCATAATTTGGGTCGGGGCATTATTTCAACAACGTCTGGTCCTCGTTTACCTTTTGTTGACTTTTTTTTTTCCGTTATCATTCCTTTCGTTATCGTCCATTCGACAATACACGGCCTTCGTAGAATTTATCTTCAAACGCTATCAAAGATACAAAGCAACAAGGCTCGCTGTCTGCTTTGTCTGCCTGACTACAACTAGGTCACTGGTCAAAATGACCCATACCAGAGTCGAATGAATCTCCATCGGCTTCTTCATAATAGGTGCGAGTCTGTTTTTATAAAGGTCGAAAAACGTACGTTAGCAGATATCGTTTGAAATCATTCAAAGTTGTCTCTAGAAGTTGCCAAATAGCACTTTTTATGTCTCTATGCTGTCTGTTTCCATATACATATATATATATATATATGCATCCTATTACTGTGATTAAAGGTGTAGCCATACAAGACATTGTACTATCGAATGCTGAACGAAATATGTTAAGTCGTCTTATTCAATCCTCCATGACATCAGTACGTTCGCGGACAGCTTGCCTCGTACTCGTTTTACCGATGCACTGTACAGTTCTAACGATAGGCATCGAAACAGATTTGTCTGTTTTCGTTTATAATTTGTTCGTTAGGATATGTTACGCTAGAGTTATATTTCCATTCGATCGTCGCTCGTTTACTTTCGGCGATTTATTATTACGCGATTCTACAATGCCAGGTGAATTAACTTTTAAGTTAATTAATATAAACAATAAAAAGACGACAACTAGAAGCGAATATGAGAAGACTCTGCCTGTTTGTATTCGTTATTTCACGGCCCAAACCAAAATGGTCGTTTTATATACCATTCATGATCTTTGTCAAACCGAAAACATGTACAAATTACGGTAGTCGGACTATAACAGACTCTAATAATTGACATTATTTATACTTATTTGTTGTTTGTTCGTAAAACTCTTACAGAAGCTTCGCTGAAGCCATCCAATGCGTTCATCTGGGTAAGAGCGAGCAATATTTGCGTCTTCTTTTTAACTAAATGTTATCGAAATGAAAGTTGATCAAGTAAAATCCAAATTTAAGTTGTTCATTTCATTCAAAGAAAACCAACTACTGTAGCTCCGTTAAGACTTTCGAGTTGATTTAATAAGTTTCAACTTTTAACTCACTGGGTCTAAGGATTGGTTCATGTTTTGTCTTTATTTTGAAAGGAAGGCCCTCCTTGTTCTCTTACACAAAGGGTCAAGACAATATGATTGTTATTCTTGATACTAGGTTTGTATACTACATAGCTTAGCCTGCACGGCCAACTATCTTGAAGTGAGCGTCACAATCTTCGCAAGATCTTCATAAACTACTAACATGGATCACCCGCTATAGTGGCATATGACTACATTTATTTCAGATCAAACTACCATACCAATAGCCCCCTATTTTGCGCCATATATGGTCTTTTTCATTCCGGTTTACTATAAAGTACAAACGGTTCGGCTGAAGTTTCTGTTTTTCGTTTTCCCCTTCTTGTTGTCATTGCTTGTAGTGTACGCCAATTTTAGCTAGCCCAAATCGACTGGTAATTTGTGGTTCTAGTCCAGCTCTTTACAATTATTGGGGAAGGTCTTCTCCAGGGAAAGGTTGCGACGACGCCTACTTTTAAGTGAACGAAAACATCTTACCATATGTGAGTGGCCGTTGTATAAATTGAACCTTAACAATTTAACAGCGATGCTTAAGAACTAGAGAAACCAGCCGGTCTTAAGGATCGATGTCCAAAGGAGCGTTTACTTTGAACTAAGGATTGACTGTTTTATTTTCTCTTAATTTTTGCGTTTGATTTTCCCAAATAGAGGGCCCGTTGTGTGCTCACTACAAAAGTACCAGGAGAGCAAAGCTGTCCAAGCGCTGTTTTGCACTCTGCGGTTCTACCTCTTCTACAGGATTCTTTAGACTTGGCAATTTTCTAGACAGAATTGTGCCGGAAGTTATGATAGTGGCTGGCAGAAGATTGGCATCCACACCTTTTAAGAAATAAAGAGAAGCAGAAAAAAGTGATGTACCTCCCACCTTCATAGGAATAATGAACCGTTTTCCCATAATGACCGTTTTCAATTACCGTTTCCACTTTAAAGTGTCCAATTTTTCCCACGGTCAAATTTTATACACCATTAGAAATCTCGTTTTTGTCTTACCCATGTAATCGCTTTTTCGGACCTCATTTTATTTAATCTCAAGTTCGGATTCTAAAATAGAGAATGTCAGTTATCAAACAAGCTCAAAAAGCTATCGAAACAACCTGGTAAAGATGTGGCAAGTATTCCATAGCTAAGACCATCGTGTGACAGTGGCTTGTTGGAAGCGTAAAAGAGATTGAAATACGGTATATGTAGTTATGCGCGAAAAAAAATGGTGTACACAGCTTGAAACCCTGTCATATCGTTAGAGGCCTTACGAGAAGGAAATGCTTGGGAGAAGAATAGTTCGGGCAATGCCAAGCCAAAGAAACAGGTATGTAGGACGTGTATCCTTTCGGTTTGGCAGAACGCGCGACTCCCGTAGTACTATTTTAAGAATATTAAGAGTCGGAAGCTGTGGGGCACTTCTGGTCGATGACCGACCGAAAAGAAAACCTCGAAATTGAAAAGCAGCATTCCCGAGTAGGTAAGCTCACACCAATCGCCCTTTTTAAGTTCGAGAAGGTTTACTTTAAACCATCTCTTGTAAGAGACGAAATGCAGACGAGCCTATATTTCTTGACCATCTAGAAATCCTTACCATATTTCCTGGGTTGTTTCCGCGGCTTTTTAATATCTGCTTAGGTCGATGTCGCAAATGCGCCTCTTTTATGTCGATATGCGAATGTTCGAAGCCTGAACATGAAGTAAAATTTTGTGATTTCAACAAAACTATAACAGCGTTCACAGAGATTTGCAGGTCTATATAACACTTGCAAGCAGAAAAATAGGAAGAGCGCTTAATAAACAAAAATGGGTATTACTATTGAAAATTTCGTATAATGCATTTGAGACCCGAAGTCACCGAAGGTTTTTTTCTAGTAACAGACGAAATTGTAATTATCAACGAAGAGTAACAGTACCCTGGTGAAAGGTCAGCTTAACGTGGAATTTCTATACTAAGTATACGTGAACACGCAGACATTTTATTTTAATGGCCCGCACGCTACTCGGCAACTGAAAAAGTAGGAAATTTTGTCTCAAATTATACCAGCTTAATGTAATCGAGATGTCGCTTAGTTGAACACGTACGCTAAATGCTTGAATAGTTGGAACTGCTGCGCAAGGAAAAGATGGTTAAGCGAGAAGGCAGACAGGAGATTGCATTGCATCAAGCCTTAGGAGCTAATTTACTTTTGACATCCCATAGTACTACTTGAGCCGTTTGGCAGCTTGAGCGGAGTCGATAATGCAGCTATTGCCTAGACACTTCACTACCGAGATTGCGATTACGGAATTAATTTTGTTGCAGTGGTTTTTCAGTGGTGGTCGTGACGCGCTGTATTGGGCTATTTATGTGAAGTATACGAACCACCATCGAAATGGCTTCATTCACTTCGATATCGACGATTGCCCCAGAGCGAACGTTTTTAGTATAGATCGGCCCTGCACATCGAAACCCAGTCACTGGCCAACTATATAACTATGAAACTGCAACCCAGTAACGAGGATCGGAGATCTAGGCCGTTTTCCCTCGTCGCAATGTCTTTTTGGGCACATTTCCCAAGCTATCTTTTGATCCGATATTGACGACCCAGTTACGATGATGTTGGATCTGGGTAAATCTTCAAACGAGCGAGTATGGGCTACTTGTTTAGCAGGAACGTTAAACGTAGTTGACCTTATTATCGCCATGACGATTCAGTTCTGGTCAACATTAGGCAGTTAATATATTAGTCGCAACTGTTCGACTCTAAAGGCAACCTCAGTAAACAAAACCTCATCAACGCATATGAGCGTCGACATTTAAAAAAATCGAGGCGACATGAAACGCTAACAATTCACAGTTCGCTGCGGTACAACAAAAACTTATTTAGCACTGAACGTGAACAGCAAAAGAAAATAGGTCTTCATACACAGACTACTTGTGTTGTTTTTCTATTCTAAACGTAAACGCGTAATTCGAGGCTTCATTCAGACTCCAGGAAGAAACTTTGTTTATATTTTTATAGCGATTCCGAATGAGCAGAACGGGGAAATTCGCTAACGGTACATATTATCGATGTGCTATGTTACGTATAATTGGCTAGGACGTACATGGCACCAACTTCTTAATTGCGTCATTTAGCTAATTCGGAAGAAAACGTCGGTATTATTTCCAGAAGGAATTACATTACAAACTGTAACTGTTAAGTAAGCTTAACTGACGGTCAACCTGTGCTCTGTTTTGCATGTTCCATTTGTCTGATACTTGGAAGTCGTCGCTAGAAAATTATCTTGCGGTACATATGCATCGCGCACGTTCGATTTTCTGCTCAATAACGTTATCAGCCACAACTGATAGTTTGTACAGTACCATGGTAAATGGAGACGATCTATGGAATGTTATTTGAGGCATAGGTAACTATGAGTCCGGTACAACTAAGATGACAGTCAGAACGTCACGGCGGGCATGCTAACCCATATCAGGGATATGCATAGCAAATTACAGACGGCACCCTCAAGAATTCGAAGAAAGAAGCAAATGAGCAGAAATAACGAAATGCTTACCTGCGGCTATGAAGGTCGTCATCGGGACATCGATCAGTTAAAAGATCACCGCTCGAAGGTGCCACATACTGAGTGCTGAGGCCCGTTTTGACTTCATCAAAACGAATTTTACATGGAATCTCAGAATTAGAACCGAAATCGCATTTTACAGATTCAGGCAGTATTCAAACGACAAATCAAAGTCAGCCAACGACAATCTATACATGTACATGGAAAGCTTAAACATTATTAAAGACAGGAGTGCGAAGCTAGACGAAACACTGATCCGTGCCCCGTTAGCGGGCTCTTTATCTTCTGATTGGCACGCGTTTCAAGCAGTTTTGTTAGGGCAAGAAACAAAGACTCTGGACACACTGAAGATGCAGTTTATTACTGAAATCTTCAATAGGAACAACCATCAGAATGAACCGAACGGTGGTTTTTCCTACCTGATTGAATTTGGACAAGCAAATAAATAATAAGCGGCCTTTTTCTCCAGGAAAGTCGGTGACCTTTAATTGAGTCTTCTTACGGTCAGTTCACTTGACGTACTTCCTTCGTCAAGCCATAGCTAAGCATATGTTCAGCAATTGTAATGGATAACAGTTCCGGGCACTAAGTTCGTGTTGCTAACGGACGGGTGGAGATTAATTACATAGGGGTCGCGAATACGTTGGTAATTGCAATATAGACAGGGAACAAAACGGTGAATAAGTCACCCACGGTGAACTTTCGTAGGAAACAGCAATCAATTAAAAAAAAAAGTTTAAAAGCCGTAAGATTGTATTACGAGTTTTACAAAATGCGAAGAAACAAGATGTATAGCTAAAGAATGATTCGTATACTCTTACGTTGAAACAAGTTTTCTCCGTTTGATGAAAATAACTGACTGAAGATAATGAAGTAAATATATGCTGAGCTTAGGCGTAATGAAGTAACGCTACCGGTAAAATGTGTGGGACAATTCTGCTATGTCTAGCAGTCGACAGAACGGACTACCTTGCTCATAAAATGTCATAAAAAAGGAATACCGTTGTAAGCTTTAACAATAAAGCAAACCAAATTTCGTACGTTCAACATTCGATATTTACTTTTTTCTGAATGCCCTCACTGTCCGATATCTAAAAGTCGTTAAAGTTTAGTAAGTTGGTTTGCATTGCACCTGCCCCATACGCCTCCACCATTTGATCTATAACAAAAACTAAAGATTCCTAAGAATGTTTGTTGTCACAATATGGTAAATGAACGTTGTTATATAGATTTCCTATGGATTACTAATGGCAGCCTGTGTATAAGACGAAGATGTTGCGCACCCACAATCCATTACCAGGCTGCTCACGTACCTTCCCTGAACGTATAGAAGAAAGTTATTGGCTACTATTAAACACTAAAATTACAAATCGTATTTAGAGACTCGAAATGAGCCTTTGGGCGAATGTCACGTTTTGCTATTTGCAAATAGCTTCAAAGGTAAGATGCTGATTGGAACGTTACAGTGAGAAGAGATAGGGGCGATAGTTTTTTAGACTCTGGGAAGGTCTAACGGTAACTTGGAGGAAGGAGTGAGCTGTTGGAAAAAAATTATCACCTAATACTATTATTCAACACGCCTATAAAAGAAAGTAGTCGCTAAGAGCCCGAACAACAGAGTAATCAACTAAATATGTCGACTTCCAGCTCCGCCCTATTGACTGTTGTATAAATGGCATTGTCTGAAAGTCGTTTATAGCATAAAAGCTTTCCCGCGCATATTTCATGGTTTTTTTTGCACATACAGCACAGTTCTAGGCCTAAGTAATAAGGCTCCATAACGATAAGTGTTTCTTGTCGTCTGCCGTTGGCAAAATAGATCAATGGATTGCGGAAAACGCAGTCTCTCCGCCCAAATGGCGTGTTTTTCCCTATCCCTTCGTAGCTTTCGGTGTAAGTGTGAGCTGTACTCTTTTCGTGAGTCGAGTTGGTTTAATTCTACATTGAACGGCCAAGTAAGAATTCAGCCAGACTAAACCATCATCTTCGTATTATTCTTTCATTCTAAGCCCAAGATTACCGGAACGTAAAGTTCACACGGGAATCCTCTTGCCATTTGCTTGACCTACAAAGTGGTTCGTGGCGAAAAACCGTCTTCCATGGCCGATCTCTCTTCTTTGCTCAAGACAAATATTAAAAAAGAGATGCTGAGAAACCAGATTCGTTGTTCCTTCTGTTAGGATGGCCGCAGAATAATCAAATGAATTGATTGATACTCAAGCAGAAGTTTTCTGGTCAGCGTCTTCTCTATTCGTTCGATCTTCCATCTCATTACCATGGCTCGTCCGGTGGTCAGCGAGTCGTAACAAGCAAATTATCGATGTGTGAAGCATACATTATAAAACACAGTTAGCAAAGAATTTAATAGTGATATCTTCTTATGTTAAGGTTTTTGCGTTCGTTTACCCAGCAAAAAAAATTGACCGTTTTGCCCATTATGGCTGCTTTGAACGGTTATCCATCGTCCGTAGATGCTCATGTCTTCTTATCGTAAACATACAGTGGCGTAGATTTGAAAGATCCTGTAAATTACCTGAAAACTGTAAAGAATCTGCTACACTGGACGAAACGATTTAGTGCTATGCCTTCGATTGCCTTCGATAGCACTGCCTCTTTTTGTTTATTCTTTGCTGAAATTATGAATATGTTTTACTGCGACAAGTAGTTAAATGATTGTTAGTAGCTACGTTAGTCTCTATAACCTATAAGTCTTCGATGTCTTCGTACGTCAAAATATATATTAGAACACCTAGCCGCAGTGCAGTGGTTATCTCTTGAAAACATAAACCTAATCCTTGGTGCTTATTTAGAAGCGATTTGGTATTAACAAATACTCCTCAATGATAAATACGCTGCTAGCGCATGGATACTAGGCTTGTAACATTCGTCTTTTGTCACAATTTTCTATCGAAAAAAGGTGACAAATTTATCAATCAATGTCTTAGTCATGAATCACGTGCGGCTCGAACCCAAGCATGAACTCGGCGGCCATTTCGAAGTACTGCTAATTCCGTCTATCGGGGAAATGCGAATTTGATACTGAGTCATGTTGGGCGGTGATTGGAGATATGTTTTCATCATTGCAGTCATTTTGGTTCGAACAGTATGTATACGTAACGCCACTACTATGTTTAATCCTTATACAGTTCATCCGATTTTGCAATTCTCTATTTAAGCTAAACGTCTTTCTGCAGCGGCGGGTTGTACGCTATTACTGAACGATGTAAATGACAATATTAATAGGGAGACAATAGGGAGAGGTAATTTTAAGTACTTTATTTAGTAAAGACATTTTCGTCCAATAAAATGCCTATCTAAGAATTTTACATCTCAAATTCGTATAACAAAATAAACTTATTCTCAGGACCGTCTTTTGGTGAACTCGATCGTTCAACCGAATGATGGCCAAAACGTTCTATAGAAAATAAAAAATTTGAATAGATACGCATTACTTAGAGAGAAACTAGTAATAGATGGGTTAAGCCGCGTCCTTGGGAAGTATCAGGGATCGTACGATTATTAAGCTGTCGTGATTTCATGTTTTGTTGTAGACTTACTTACCACTTGAGTAAAAATAAAGAATTATATTGCAATTTCTAAAACCTTCTTGTTTGCTTTGAAAATTCGAGTGCGTGATCACTATACGAACAAATGGCTCAACAGCTGGTGACACCGGGACGGTGTCAAGATACAGTTTTGTCGGCATGATGTCTGATGATGATGAGAGTTTTGTGTGAATGGAAAGCGGGTCCAACAAGCCCATAGTAACGACAAAATGGCCCAGAATATAACGCTCGGGACGGTGGCGGTTACTTACACATTGGAATATACTACGTAATTGAGGAAAAAAGGCCAAGGTAATAAAATTCATTTTGTATCCCCTCATTGTTAGTATCCGTGGTGGGGAAGCGTGCACTCTACTAATAATAAAATTATAAAAAACAAGCGTTTAATTATGCTAGACGAGTGTCGGTGTACGCATGATAGCACATAAAGCCCATTCATTGCTTGGAGGCTGTACTTCCCTAGGCAATGTGAGGCGGGTGTTTTCCATTTTAGTAGCAGTTAAAGTTAGATAAATTACAGTCCGCTAAAGGAAAGGTGGTACGCAGCAGAATTATCCCTATTCCTTTGAGTTATAACTAAACAGTTTTATGGTCACGGAAATGTTGTTTAATAGATTTCTCGATGCGATTTACCATGGTGGCCTGGAAGGGAGGTCAACGACTTAGATACCCTCTAAATAGGTTGCAATGATGTATTGCTGAGGAACCAAATGTCTGCATAGATAGCTGTATAAATGCCTATTATAGATAATTGATCTATCGGCTGAGATTCAAGCATTATCTTAGATTGCCTTTCAATAAAAGAAGCAGGAAATTATTATCTTAAAAAAGCGAATGCAAATATAAAGTTATATTGTAGCTTTTCTTAGGTAGATACCATGAATACACTTTGAAGATTAGTTTCGACGCATTGAATGACCCATAGTCTGCTGCGGCCGTATGTTATTTTGCTTATATTTTTCCGGAAAGAATATCAATAGGTATTTCGTTGAAAAGAACCCTAGGGCCATTTGGGCCATGTCGTCACTTGTCCTCACTTCGGCCTGCAGCCAACAACCAAGGTTAACCCGGAACGTGCATCGTTTGAGTGGATTAGTTAGCATTAGATCTCTGTATCATACGACGCTTGATGGGATGTCGTTAGGCAGATCTTCAATGGCTTTCTGCTTCTGCGGACATTAGGCTCTATGGCGGTTAAAGAGAAGTCAGACTGAGGAGCCACTCAGTTTTTTCTGGGGTCACGTCGGTTAATTCTTGCTTGGGCCGACGGCCAGGCAGGGGAACACCTATAACACTAGATTGATCTCATTCAGCGGATTTACTTAGCAGGCTATATAACACTGAATTTCTCCCATACTTTGGGTTTCTTCTCCCGTTGCTAACGATGACCAAATATATATATATATATATATATACAATAAGTTTCGTTGTTTTTATGGGGTCCTCCAGCTGCGAATATAGTCTGAGAAGCAGTGTAATATAATCTACGCTTCTGATAATCGTCTTTTTTTGCTGGCGTTCGCGGCGGAATAAGGAAAAAAAGCCTTTTTAGTCGCCTGTTTTCGTCCTTCGCGAGAAACAAGAAGAAAGAGAAAGAGGCAGTAGTGAAGTAAATGACAGTAGTGGCTGTGCTAAAGTTCGACAGTTTTTTTTACATAAGCAGCTAAATTGTCATTGGCCTTCTTGAGGCCATCAGAGCTGAGGATGGATGCTTTGAAGCGAGCTGCTATGCATTGTTATATTATATACGGACAAATAATGTATCGTAATCATGCGGGGTCTCATAGCAGAATTTAGAGATTATACGACGCATCAAAGCGTTAAAAAAATCGTATGATATGTTTAGAGAAAATGTTGCAACATTGTAACTTTTTGTACGCTATGAAAATATCCTTAATGCACTGCATTGAATGCTAAATATGATTATATCAAAAAATTATATTTCTCATTCGGCGCTAGCTAAGCAACGTCAAACCGTAGCTAAGTTCATTCTAAACAATGTATAATTGAGCAGAAAGTTCAACAGCGGTCCTCCAATGTCGCCCACCTGTCACTAAACCCTCTAATTATTTCCTTGAAAAATTGAGATGACCGAGTGTTAATTACTTCCTCGCAACCAGCTAGAGGCTTCAGAAACGAGTAAATACAAGGTCACTGTAACTGGAAAAAATTAAAAGTAAAATCTGAGTTTAAAATGTACAAAAGACTAAATATGCTAAACTGCACTAGTAAAGCCTTTGATAGAGGCACAGTTTTTTTACAAACAGATAGCTAAACGGATACCTTACGATCGTGCAACCTTATAGGATCGACTATGCGCTCCCACGTAAGATCGCTGGACAGCTAAGGGACCGATAGGTTTGCGCTGTTTAAATACTATTGCTATATCCCGTTTCTGTGGACATAGTTTCAATGATAAAAGCATTTGTGTTCTGAGCAGCTGCACGTAAATATATATCCACAAGGTACCGGGCCTACGCTTTGTCTCTTTAATCTCTCTAATATATATACAATAGCTGATTCCAGGTGTTAGGGGAAACCTCAATTATATTTGCATCGTATGCTACAAGTAATAGCGATGTTGTTACGTGTACACTTGTGTGGCCTTATGATATAGTACAATACGAATGATACATATATTTTGTCTAGCCTTTTAATAGAATTTTTAGCCTTTCAATACGATTCCAAGGCACTGATATGTTTGGAAGGCAGCTCCTTGTAATTTTCGTATAGAAGAACAGAGAACAATAGACAACGTTGTATATATACAAAACATATACATTATCGTCTACTAGTAGTCATCCAATAACAAAAAACAATAAGTTAGTTCCAGCAAAGTTGCTGTGTGTATGTGATATAACGTAACTCTACAATAATCTTGTCCATCTCACATGCACCTGCATCTACTTATGGGTGCTTGCTAGGGAAACAAAAGCATCCTGAACGGATTCATGCGTATTGCACAACAGCCAGCCGAAGCCAATGGTCTTCAAGTTAATTTTTTCTAATCACTAAAAACGTTACAACATACTCAATTTGCCTTTCCCCTCTCCATGTCGTTGGTGAGCAAAGAGCTTTCTATTGCGGCGTTAACCAATCGCGATTCGGGTGGCTGCAATCGATTATTTGGATACGTTTAGCCGTTTGTGGGCGTGCAGACATGACGTCACCTGCTGACGATACCAAGGCTAGAAGATAAGGAAATTATTGACGTGCCAGCTGCAAAGGCTAAAGATGGCTAGTTGACGAACGGGCCTTTTTACCTATTTACTTTACTTATATCTAATGGAGTCTTAATATCAGCTGCTTACGATGGCACGGCTGTTTGCGACAAGAGCAGCACTCGATACGTCTGAGATTTTTCGTTGGACGGAAAAGACTACTAATGTTGCTGTGGCATCTCTTATATAGTGAAACTGCATTTCAACATTAGGCTGGCACAGCATGTATCAGCGTTTCTCCTGATAAATCCCTTTAATGGAACTTCTGTGTTGTCTGCAAATCATCGGCGTGTGTCGGCCCAACGGATCATCTTCAGTCGTTGGAATTGGCCTGTTAACTCAACTTATCGCTTTTTATTTTCGGGTCAGATACGAGAAACAGGACGCGCACAGACAAACCAACAGACCGCATCAACTTAGCAATAACGAATTGATAGTGGTCGTATCAAGATCACCGACTTGCCTATCTCTATAGGTTAACGTGTTAATGAGGCTAAACTGAAAAAAAACCTTATTCAAAAGTTCTCCTCTATCTTCAAATAGTTACTCTGTAACATTTCATCCATTTGAGTACATCACATTTCGTTAATGAAACACGGTAGCACTAAGAGCTACTGGAGTCTATATGAAAGTAATAGCTTGTTCGACCATGAGGATCTACGGGACTTGATAAACAAGGCAATGACGTATTCAGATAGCATACAGGATAGCTATGGTAATTTTGCTAATCAGGTGTAAACTAGCTAGATATATGGCAATGTTTTACGTTAGCTGCTTGAATATTCGAAAAGTTTACTTGACAAATGCGAAAAGCAGCCGTTAGTGCAGATTAAGTAAATGTCTAATGAATGAAGAATTTTTTAATGTTTGTATCTGCGTGTATATGGCTTTCTAAATGTTTCTAAAAATGCCTCCGCAGTTAGTTTGTTTCCAGTTCAGAAGTAGCATCGGCTTAATTATCAAGTGGGTATGTACTAACGCCCCGTATCTTCTGGCCTTTTACGCTATACCGTACCGCTAGCGAACAACCGCATTACCGAAAGCTATGAAATTTTGATGAAGTAAGCATCTCCGTGTGACACTCATAACATTTTTTAAAGTTAAGGTTGGTAGTGATATGGGTAGGCATTTTCTTCACAGTATCTTAAAGTCACGATGATCAAAGGCAACGTAGGTTCATGTTATAAGGATTAAATAAGCCTTCAAGGTAGATGTACTGAATCCAAACCAGAAATTCTGCGCTCCCGGGCTCCAGGTACTGTTACCACTTATCCTAAGAATTAATTAAGTCTTCTACAAAATCTGTTGGTGAGGGTCAAATTTGATCTTCCAAGTCAGGTTAGTTTCGGTAACGTTGAAACTCTATCTAACGAAACACACACGCTATACTTGTGAAAGTGAGACTTACTCCTGAAGCACTCCTTCCAAAGTCCAAGGATTTGATGTTATTTATTCATAACTCTGATCCTTTGCAATGCTGCGATGTGTTAGTCATTGATCTTCGGTGTCGACCTGCAGATAAATATCTGATTGTGTTGCTTATTCACGATATTATCACGTTAAGATTTCAATCACGATTATAAAGTACGACGATACTCTGTGAGCAGTATGTCGCTGTGTACTGCTGAAGGGCATGTAATAAATAGAACCAATCAGTGTTTTGACCGATTTATATTTATACAACAGAATCAGAACGGGTAGAAACAACTTGTTACTTTCCTTACGAGTTGTTTCAATCCCTATATTCAATTCTACATGCACAATATTAATTAGACCCTGCTATAATTAATTGCCAGATAATTTAGTCCCTAGGCCCACGGATACTATAGCGAGAGTCGATCATTCTTCCTGGGAGGCCAATTCTTAGAATTTATCACATTGCGAGCATTTCGTACGTCTAGAGAAGCCAAGGCGCATTGAAGCTTTGTAAGGGCAGCCGCTGGAGATCTTTCCTCGCTGTGCAGTGCTCTGTGCCCCCTTTTCGGTTCCTCGGCTCAGCTAACACTTCTCGAAAGACACAGTATGCTTAGTCATTTCTATCTATAGAGGTAGCTCCTAGCACTTTCCTTTTTTCAAAGTCTTTGACTGTATGAGAATACTGAGTCATTCGTTCCCCGACACCCTAACCTATCTGTTCCTAACGAAAAATCGTAGCTCGGGCGCACAATTCTATGTTGAGGTGTAACCCAGTGTGATCTTTTTCTGAACCTATGCCACCGTCGAAGCGTCAAGAAACTAAGAGAATCCTTCTGTTCTCAAACCTTCTCTCCACAAAACTCTGGTGATTGCCCCATTAAACGTAATACTTCATCCGTGATGGCTTACCAAACATTTCGGGCGAGACGGACGTCCACCGTATCTTCATATCATACTCGACTTGTTGTTTTGCCACCACAGCGATACGTGTTATTAGTTGCTAAGAATAGAATATACACAAAAAAAGACGCATCCTATTTATTTTGTTTTAGTAATGTTGGCTTCAGCGCAAAATTCAGATAACATGAAAAGATAGGGCTATTTGGCGAAGTAAAAATAAAGAATGAATTTGGAGTTTTCCATTAAGGCCTTATTGAGGACCGAGTAACACTTCTAACGGATAATATAGACTCCTTCGGTGCATCTAATTACAATATAATATGAACAAACCATCATAAACATATATTAGGTTATGATGCATTTCAAATTAGGGTACGTTATTGTGCATGTGCTATGGATCTTTAGGTATAGTATTCCTCCAATCATTACATTTGGAACATTTACAAACTTTGACCTCGCGCTCCGGTAATGTTTTCCATTAATGGTAATTGCTGGGATACCGCTTTTAAGCTTAGGAGGCCTAAGTTGGAACAATCGGTCATCGTCATGCTATTTACCTAGAATGTCAACAAATGATTAAAACATAATTTAGATTTAAGTGTCTTTTTCCCAACGTAGGCTCTCTGCAATACCTTCTGTGTATATACGTATAAGTGCGCATGTTCCAAATTATGTACGCCCTGGCTCCTACCAAAAGAGGTTCGGTAATTCCAAGCATTCAGGAAAGTAATTGCCCTTTCCCCCAGTCATACCCCAAACTGGTTGGCCTTATAGAAACCCCAGACTCCTACGTCCCCAGATCTGTATATACGATTCAGTTTACTAAGACGAACAGGATGGTACAAATGAGTGGTACCGACAGAGGAATACTAGCTATATCACTAGGTATAAAGATAAGTTTTCCCGGTAAACGAATAGCGCTGTCTTGTTTTCCAAATGACAACCGTGTGTGAAAGAAAAGTGTTAAAAAAAATCGGAATTCTGTGCAACGAGTATGAGCTAGTTACATTCGTAAAAGATCCGCAGAGCCATTTGAAGCTATGCGGAATTAAGGCTTCAGTATTTATTTTTAGGGCTTTCGTTCAGTTAATAATTATGGTAGCCTAAGTCTAACAGGTAAATGTTGTTTGTGTTTTCACTTCTTTGTCTGTAGTTTTACCTAGTACCCTTTTTTACCTAATAGCTTTCCCACGAAGCAACGATGTCTGGTAAATCTGTTCGCTGAACTGTCATCATCTTAAGATTATGTCACAATCAATACGCATTGCTCGGTGCAAGGGGAAATGTTTAGACTGAATGAGAAGGCCTGTTACTCTGTTGGTCTATAGACGAGTTGGAAAGTGTATCCTCCAAGTCCAGGATTTCATCGTTAGTTTTAAGCTTTTAAATTTTTTTAGCGGTGTTCTTAATTACAAAGGTTTGCGGTACAAGGTATAAACACGTTGTGCGGCTTCGGCAGATTCTTGAGGTCACATTCCAATGAACATATCCCATTAAGTACCAATAAATTGGCCTTTAAAAATGCTTATTATCCTTTTATCGAAGCATTCGTAAAACAATACATCTATGCGCAGTTGGAGACAACTATTTAATTAAAATGGTAAAGCATAAATTTTATCTCCAAGATTTAATGGTCTTCAAAGAAACAACCGATGAATCCCAAGGGTCAAATTTAAACGAAAGGGACAGAAATGGGTTGATGTATTAAAGGTCAAGGATATAAAATCTATGGCGAAATTTCAATGAGCAAATTCCTGTGCATACTGGAATAGCCGGCTTGTGAAAAAAAAACTTAAACTATTTAAGAAGTTACTTCTACTACTTAACTTCAGCTCCCAGCATGTGGTTGGCACTGAGTTCCTGCATCCCAGCTACAAGCAGATTTTAAGCCACCAAAAAGACACGTTGATCGCATCAAATTCCTCGTCTTGTCCCATAGATATGCGCGGCCTTCTCTGGACAGTGATTTTCAATAGAAAAAGTATGCGGATGATATGATGTGTCAGGATTTCTGTCGACAGCTTCCTGCCGACCTATGGTGCGGAAGATTTTCGGCCGGCCCCCAAGACTAGCGAGGGCTGCACATTCTTATGTACAGCATCGGTCGAAGAAAGTATATTGTTTCACATCTTTTGAACCCTCCTTCGTTTCCTCGTATTGTCCCACGCGGCAAACGTCGTATTCTCTAAGCTGCCGAAGGCACAGTGACCGGCATATGCCGGTTCTCAAGTCGGTCGGCGACGAAGAATATGGTTAGCACATAGCATTTTCTGCGTTCGATAAATACAGCACGTAGAACTACCAGAGAAATACAGCTTAGCAAAGGATGTAATGTTATTCCATTTTCTCTATTGGATACATGGCTGCTACACGTGTTTGGGGAAGCTTTTTCGACTATATCTATTATATCTTCCCTTATCTGGCATATGTCTTTCTCCTTTATCCCATTTTAGTTTACTCATTCATGCGTTTTCTATTTTAGACTGCTTCTAAAATGTTTGAGACGCCGAAACATCTGCGCACTCAGATACAAGTCTCTTCGTTCCCGAGGTGACTGCTAGACTCGAAGGCTGATTTCGTTTGCCAGGGTTGACTGCCCAAAGGCGGGGATGAAGAGTGGTATCTTTTAGTGATTTTATCAGTTCATATATGCGTACTTACTTAGCGGCCTGTGAAAAGTTTCGGCCAAGGATTCTATTGACTGGCTATTTTGCAGAATGGATCGAGGTGAGATCGAATCACTTCCGCCACCGGCTCTCTTACGCATATGTGATTACGTGCTTTCTCTTATTTCAATATGAATAACTAGATACTACACATTAGCAAAACGATGCTGGTTAGGCCATAAGCAGTTCAGTCAGAGTGAGCCCCTAACGATTTCTGATGCCCCCTGGTCGATTTCTCCGGAGTGCTAGTGGTGTAGTTAGATTTCGAAAATGAAATCTTATTACCCGCTCTATTATAATCCCAATACCTACGTTGGGGGTATGCAGGTATCAGCCCAGGCCTTCTAAAATATTACTATCGTAGTTTCTTCGCCTGCAATACTGATTATGGTTTTACAACAAAAGAAATATAGTAGATAATATCATACAACGGATGAATAGCCAGTTTGGTTAAACCCATACTAGATAAAATTACCCAGTGAGTACTGACGTATGTGCCGTTCTACTTAAAAAAAATATATACACTAGCATTGCTTCCAAAGAAAGAACTTACGCATGTCAGGTAGAAACGTAGAAATTCATTATAATCAAAGCAAATGACTCTAAAACAGCCGAGTATAAATTTTGACATCAATATACGCCATCCGAACAGCTCGAACTGCTTTAGCTGTTCTTTACTATAATTTATACTACCGGTCTGCTTTCACGAATCACGATCATTTTTACGAATTGCATCAATGATAAATATTTGGCACCGTTGCAAAAGCACCTGTTATCTTTAAATTTCCCCTTTAAACCTATAGATACGTTCTGGTTGATGTATACAATGCGTTGTTTTGCAGTTGCGAAAACGTTTTCTGCAGTCGTTCGACGAATGGCTTCCATCAGATTGGCCGCATTGAGCTTGCTGACTGGCTGGCCCAGAAAAAACTGGAGTATTTTAGGCAGGTGCTTATAGGCGTCTAAGCTACCTATTCGAGTAACAGTATATGTCAGAGTACTGTATTCGTTAGGACCGACCAAACTGGGTGTCTAAATCGTCAATAGGTATACGCAGTTAGCACTCGGAAAAGTAGCAAAAAGGTTATATTTCTATCTCTTACCAGGTGTTCTTTACTTGAAAACATTTGGAAAGAGCTTTAATTTAGTAGCCCGCCGTTTAGTCCCAAGACAGACTTTGTTTGACAAAAACAGTGAATACCTCTTAGACCAAGTGGGTCTCCGCCTAATCTGGACATTGACAGTCAGGTACCTTGTTGAAAAGACGCCACGTACAGGTCGTATTTGAAGGCTGCTGACGTACAATAGTTGAGTTGACATGCCAACATGTATAGCTGTAAAACTCATTAATTTCGGAAAAAAAACAGCGCAAATAGATTCATTTTATTAACAACTCGTACGTAAATTAATGGTTTTGCCGTTCAACGATCACTACAACCCCAATAGGGTCATAACTTCGTTTTTGTTTAGATGGTTAAAAACGTTATGTTTCAAATAGTATATACATCGGTTATTTGTTTCATGCCACTTTCATTTTATTACTTTTGTATATTGTAGTAACACTGTTTAGCAGAGACACCGAAAATGTGTAGTGTCGTATTTTAGAATTAGATTGGATCGCGATCAATGCCTTTCTTCCATACATAGATCAATACATAGATTCCAAGTTGGGTAAATACTAATTAAACGTATACATATTGATTGGCATTTTATGTGCTTTCTCTATAGCGTAGCAATCCATTGTGTGCATTACTATCTAATTACTCTATTATCCCTCTTCTCCTAAATAACAATCGCAACTATGATTTAGAAAATTAAAATTGGATGGATAATACAATTATATTATTTGTTGTCTTATATTGAAAGTCATTGTTAATGAGTTGGACATACCTCATAATATCTGTGTACACATACGCATTACGAATTTAATTATTATCAATTAGATACGGGGCATTTGATTAAGATTCGAGGTAGCGATTGATAAACTCTAGAAAGCCCAGCTTCCCTCTGATAGGCACGTTAAGAGAACTGTATTAACCTCAAGAAGGGTCTTTACGTCAAGAGGCATAAACATAAAATTACATAAAAATAAGTTTGCTTAAAAATGTTATGGCCTAACCTGCTGCATCGATACAGGCCAAACTTTTCACTATAGTAACATTCTTGTAGTTGATAGAGCATTATATAATCGACACTAATAAAATACTCACTACAAAGCCCCAATGAACCCAACAACAAAAGATGGGCACAGTCAGCGTCGTAGTCTACAGACTTGGAAAAACAGCAGCTCAAGATAAAGGCAAAGTTGGTTTTAGCGTTGAAACGAATCGCTCATACACTGAAGGTTTCTTCTGAGATTCACACGAGCTACCTTATCAATAATGTTTAGTAAATTTAACCTCTACTCATTGGTCGTCGCTTAGGACTGCATTCATAACCTGTTGGTGTCCTAAACCCCGTAAGGCCTAATTCACTGGATTTATCATCAAAAAAACTCTGAACATTCAAGATTATTTGACAGACCGTTTCTCTTATTTTGGAACTACGCAATTCCGAATCGCTCACGCAGTCATCCGGGCTGCTAATTAGAACTGACACGTTCTGCTGGATGTATTCGTTATAGGCAAGGTATTAAATGTACCTTTTTAGTCCATAGCAGATGTCAGAGGCATCGTGATTTTGATGTCTCGACATAATGGTATACGGACATGTTATTGTCCCGCACCTTCATGTCACTGTTGATCAATGATAGTCCTTTTTCGGCCTGAGCCGTATCTTCTAGTGGTGACTCCAAAACAAGGACTAATGTTACGGTTTCATCAGGCATTTTGCCAATTCGCCGTAGTGTGCTTGACCGCAGAAAGCGCTCCGTAGCCTCAGCTATAAACCAAGTGAGTCTCATTCGAAAAACGCACAGGCAGAACAGTTTGGCAAGCTATCAGATTCTAGGGATAGATTCAGAGACGGAGATAGCTTCTTCAAAATGCTGCTGGCTCTAGTGATGACCCCAACCTGACATGAGGGCACCACACAACAGTATACAATAAACAATATTGTGATATAAAGACATGTGTTGATTCAACATTGGCTTTGGTTGAGACGTTAAGACAATCTCACACCTAGAGACACAATAACAATAAGTAACCAACTCTTTACATCTGGTAGATATAGTACCTGCTAATTTTTTTTTTAAAGAAGATGAACTACAGTCTGATTCCTTAGCTTTCGCGCTATTTTGACTTGTTCAATGTGACTTGCGCTACTTATGGGCGACCTGAAGCGATATATTCGATTCAAGCGTACTATTAATAATAGTGACATCCCTGTGACAGCATGCCCCACTCATTGATTGGGCAAATCGATGAAATTAGCGTGCACTTCGGGGAAGGTTATGGAAGCAGAGATGTGTTACTCATGCACTTTTATCCAAAACAAAGCGATCTGTTCGAAGCGCTAACCGAAAACGGCCAGAGGAGACACACAAGCCGTAATAGACGGTGACGGGTGTCGAATAAGGTTTCACAAGCCAGTGGATATGTCTACCGAAGAAAAACAAATATTAGAATCCTCAACAGGTAACATTCAAATAACAACAACAAAATGGATGTGTGTGTGTATTGGCTACGCCCGTGCCTAAATGACACCAATTAATTTTTTTTTCATGCGATATTCTTGTTTGTATTTTTCAATTGTGTATAGCCATTTGAAGCTACTATAGTTTCCGCAAATAACGAATTCTCGTACCAGTCTCGATATTTTAGGATATTGTGCATCTCTTAAAATCGCTAAAAGCATTAATTACAGCCAGTCGAAGTTTCGAATATATATTAGTTGTTAGCCTGATGTTCTATCGTAAGTAATAGCAACTCTTTACACAAGTTGTGCGTACGCAAATGCACTGCCTTTAAATATAATTATTTGTACGGCCTGAGTTACCATCTAGCAAAGGTTCTACTACCGTTTCGATCTGAGGAAGTGTTGCAATGTGATAAGTGTGCTTAGTGATTTCTCAGAGGTACAAAGCTTCCGTTACGTGTTCTTGCTCTGTGCTTGAACTACTACACTTAAGACAAACAAATTCTGTACTAAATACTCTCACAAAAAATGCCCACAAATAATTTTTGCAGACGAATACAGGTAGGCAATGTAGCGATCTCTGGAACTGAAGTTTCGTTAATAGTATCCGATATTACTTCAGCAAAATATATTTCACTTCGAAACATAGTTAGAGGTATTCAAATATGTTTGGGTCAAATGTTCATACGAAATTAACAGATTAAAAGAGCCTAAATGTCAATTCGCTTTTGCAGTTTATGTCATTTACGTAGCGAAAGAAGGCCAAAAAGCAAGAAAAGGTCCAACTGGAGGTGACATTATGGCTTTGGAACATTAATTTGTTGCGAGCTCCTCTAAAGGGTGCCGTTAAAACGGTTTCTAGCCTATGAATTTTAACACGATCAGATCCGGTCCGGTTTTGTAATAAGTATTACAGAAGGAACTATCGCGTCACAGCTTTAAACTGCGCTCAATGACCAACTAGCCTCGCTCAGATCTTTAAACATGTGGTTTTACGTACACGCTAGAATCGAAGATAGACTAATGTGAAATTAATTTATCTAGCCGGTACGTATTAGGTCATAACTACTTTTGAGCAGCGTATGATCTTAACAGTTCAATCTAAAAAAACAAAAACATGCTTATATACTGCGCGAAGGATATTAAATTAAGTCTTTTTAAAAATATATATACCAACTCTATTTTCTCAGTCTCCTTGAAAGAGTGCCGCGTGGAAGAGGCAAACGCCAACTCTTTGCAATACAACGAATAATCCCGCTGATACGGTGATCTATTTCTATTTAGGCATTTTAGCAGGTTGCAAACAGCACAGAACACAATATTGGTTTTAGCTTCTCTCTGTGGATTCGAGTCGGTCGAAGTCTATTAGACGTGCTTGTACCTCAAATACACCGAACCCAAAAAACGAACGTCATCGTTTGTTTGACGAACGGATAACAATACCGGTAATAAACAGTCATAGATTTTACAAACACTGCACTTTGTTATCGTAAAGCCAAACATTTGATATACTCATTAGAATTAGGATCATAATGGGCACTGTAATGAAGAGCACGTTAATTATGCTATTAACCTTTGGGTAAGGCCGACCTAAAATACCCTACCGTAGCTGTAACAGCTTCTTATAGCTCGCTTGTGACAATGAGTTTGGGGAAGATAGAGTTTGTGCATCTATATGTAGACCTTAAGTATTTTGCACTGAACTCTTTAATAATTGCGCACACATAGTGCCATCGGTCGCACCGAAAGCACTATATGCGTGCATGTTTATAAATTAGTTAAAAAAAAAAAGCATATTTTTTTAAGCGTAACTGACCCTATGTGGGTATCAAAATAACTCGATAAAAGAGATTTTTAAATTATGCATGACAGCATGTCATTTTGTCACACTCGCGTTTGCGTAGCGTAGTGCTTCTGATAACATTGTTTATGTGTCATGGATACCATACAAGCGACACATTACTGTTCTAGTAATTTTTTGCTGTAAAACAGATTTTTCTTTTCCTAAGATGACAATTGAAAAAATAGACCAAAACACAACAACTGTTTGTCTGTAACGTAATCCTCGTGAGAGCCGACCCGTTGCCACCTAGCAGACGGTCACATCTGGTTACTGGAGGCCTACTTTATCTAGTCATCATAGTTAAAAAATAAACAATTGAACCGACCGATCAGACAGAGGGAAACGCAATGTTGGTGGCATCTCGTTTGTACTGAATTATTTCCTATATGTATATGCTAATACTGCTTATATATATATATATATATATATATATATATATAGGGTCCTCAAAGAATGAAAAGGAAGTCGTACCTTAGTGTGTTTTCTAGATCAATCTAGGACAGTAACTGAAGTTATAATTCCTTTGTTTTATTTTACTCAACTTGTCGGTCTCGATATGTCAATTTCCGTCTGGCTTAATCTTTTCCTGGATGAGGCTGCGGCACATTACGATTTTTGACATCGGTTGCAGAGGTGCTTCGGCTGTACCTGCCTAGTGATGCGCGAAATTGAGAACTGTGTAGTTCAAGAAGCCTACCGTTTACGTCAATGGAAGCTCTTATATGGTAATAGTGGGTTCTGTTACCAAGACATGACAACATGAAGCGGTTGTCTTTGTTCTTCTAGTCGCCGGCAGCCGCGTAACAGGCATTAATACCTGTGGCATGGTGGAATCTAGTTTTGAATATGAACAACGCATAGAAAATACAGTCACAATGATAAAACTTGCCATAACGCGGCTGCATGGTGAGCTGAGTATACATATATATGTTTCTATATATACACCAATTTCCGATATATTTTTGAATTACTCGTTACAGGTCAATAGTTCGTCTATTAATTTTTCGTATTCGTAAATAAAAAAAGACGATTTTACTTTCGATCAAGATCTTGATATCAAGATTTGTTTAAGTTATGTTTCTTTTGTTGGAAATCGCGGTTTGATCATTGCTTCTGGCTAGAAAAATTAAATCATATTGTTTAAGAAGTACGACCGTCTTAAATTTACCTGTATTAGCTTTCAAGCACTCGCTGCGTATCCCCAATCAAATATTATGAGGTGAGTCTATGTCAGATGTACTCTGTACACTGTTCTTGAATACAAATCAAAATGGCTGTACTGAAAATATTGTCAGTCAAGGTCGAAGCACACGACATAGTCCTATAAAGGTTCTTTTTGCCTCATCTCAAGAAACAAAGATTATTTAAAAATGAAAACCCCCCTTGAAACAATTTGGGTCTAATACGAAACCATCCACGTAACATTTGGATGAGCTTTGATAACGAACGCTCGAACAGAGCGCTTGGAGTAAGCACCGAGAGCATCACGACAGACGGAAACCTACATTTGTTTACTAAAGCCTCACAAAATCCTTCTAAAATTAATTACGTAACTAAAAAGGCTCAGAGAAATAGAAACGCAATTTCTGGGGCAAATTGGACCAGATTTTACGAGAGTACAAACAAAAGTAGACTCTGTTCAAAGTAAAAGAAAAAGTATGTAGGTCGTACGCAGATACGTGGTATATGGGGGAACATTTGCTGTCGATACGTATAGTTTATACAAACTCTGCTTTTCTCACTGAAACGTCTGAAACCTATTACGCACATGCGGAGTTAAGGCAACAAAACTTACCAACTGAAAGCTGAAGCCATTATAATTAATACTGGTCGGAAGTTACAGAAAGCTATTAATTTACGAATGCTTTAAATCGCATTTCTACTTCCTTCGGCTATAACCTGAAACCAGGTATATATCCCCAATGTCTGTCACACAGCATGACAATCTGTTTTTAGCTCACGACAAAGCGATATGTAGCGGCTCTCTCTATACGTTCTTCGTAGAACAGGGGCCAGGACAGCCTCGGCGATCGGCCACGGCAGTGCACAACGATTTGCGCCATGAAATCGGGGAAGTCCTTCTCCTACATAAACAGTGCCTATGTATTCTGAGTGTGCCTAGGAGATTTCCTAATAAAGCATTCGATGTTAAGTTTTCTTCCGGTGCATTGTCTTTTTCTTCTCCTTCTATCGATTGCAATTTACGCTTTATCAAGATTAAAGAAAAATGATTCGGTAATCCACACGCTATACTTTTGCGCCCATTAAGTTCTACGTTGGGACGCGCTGTATATATATATATATATATATATACATATATATATACATATATATATATATATATATATATATATATATATGTTTTTTGGGACGCCCTATATATATATAATTTAATGATTATAATTTGATTTTTTTTTATTTATATACACTAAATATTTGAATGAACAAAAGAATGTATAATTTTCTCCTACTGCAGATGTTCAAAATAATTACCTTTGAAGTCAAAGCGTTACTCGTTACGTTGAGCTGTTGATTTACAAACTTCAACAAACGTTTAGTTCTGAGATAGGCGCATTCCTGCTCAGTTGCTTTAAAATACTCTACTGACATCGGTTTTCTAATGTACACTTTGATTTCAAGATATCTCCAAAAAAAGTCCATGGAATTCTGTAAGGTCCGTTCTATACATTTCCCACATCCTGTACATACAGAACCTCTTCTTGACTTGATAGAGACAATATAATCTGATTTTAATGTGACTGCGTTTTAGCTGTGCAGACTTATACCTTATGCCTTAGCAGAACTGGCATAAATTAAACCTATTTTCTTTACTTTCTGCGAACAATGGGTGGTTACTTTTGTCTGTCTTGCAAAGAAGCGTACATAACTGAAAGCTTAGGTTCGTCTAATAATCGAACATAACTAGAGCATTTTGAGTGTATTTTATTTCCATCTTTAACATTAGACTTTAAAGATGCCCGAATAGGAAATTAGCCGTCCGGTCCGCTGAAGTAGACGGTCGGTGCTTAGAACTACCTAAAAAATGATGTGCCGAGCAGTATCGTAAGCCGAAACCCTAAAATAACCTGCACCGTTTTTATGAGCAACAAACTTGAAGACTGCGCGGCCGTCTTCGCTAGACACCATCATCAGAGTGCTGTTTCTCTATGTCTGCTAATGATGTTATAACAAATACGGACTCAGAGTACTCTGATTAATACGTACGAGCAATGATCCGAAAGATAAGCCGATAGCAATCTAGAAAGGTGTGCGTGACGAGACAAGCACTACAATACTGTACGCTGGGGTTGCAGATTGAAGACACAGCCCGCCTCGCTTGCACCTTTCGCTCTCGGGATGCTTGATAAGATTGCGAAGAATAGATTTATGTGTCGTGTAGACCTTTTAAATAATCGGGGAGACGGATTAAGGGAAGGTGCGCGCAGTGATCGTAATTGTATTGCGAGTGAGAGTACAATACTGGCAGGAACGACCATATAACTCCATGGGCATGCTTAAAGGATGGCAAATGCAGTCGGCGAGCAAAAAGACACAATAAATTTTAAATTATGATATTGCGGATCCCTCCTATTCTGAACTTTTTGGCACCTGGCTCAGCAATACATTATTCAATTGGGTTCTTTGGAACCGTCTTTAATTAATGTTATCGAGACAGACTTGAAGAGTGCAGTCATGTCAATAACGACAATACACCTTTCTTAAAAGCCCTCCGCTTTTTAAGATTTTCACAGTTTACAAATAGAAACGCTATTACACCTTTGTATGTACAATTATAACTCAGCGGTTATAGTGGTATTTAAAAGAAAAAAGCGCTGGCGGCCAAATGTGCTCAAAGCTAGTAGCAATTGTTCCTGCTCATTGGCGATAAAACCTAGTGATGGAGTGCCAGAGCAGAGATGAGCGAGCTTTGTAAGTGTGCAAACGTGTAGGTGCATGGAATCGCAAGCGTTGTCGGTCTTTAAGAATTCAAGTTCATAACTTCCAACTCATGCGAATGAAATACTCGCTAGCCAACTCTGCTATAACGCGGTCCACCGCTTATACCTTCAGCCACTAGAAACAGCACGCTGGAGAACCGAAGATCAACAGGACATCGACTTGCTGCCGGTATATACATATGTGTACGTTCTGCGAAAGTTAATCTGCTCGCTACTTAATCCACACGGACGCCCATATTGTTATAGTAAATCTTATAAAGTGCATATACAGAAAGTATAACCCCGTGAGAGGTTAACTAAAATCTGAAGGTTCCAAAAGTAAGTTTTGGCCAAATCAACCTCGCAGTCTTTGTTCGATCTGCATATGCTCAAACAATAGCGTTTATATATCAATTTGTTTCTTTACCTTTTGAATTTTACATCTCTACTTAAATATGCAATTACAGGACAACTAATCAAAATAATGCCGAGCCGCCATTCATTTCTCACGGGCTCAGTTTTTGGCTGGGATAGATATTTCTCTTGAGGAGCTTCCAACCTTTCACAGCACTGAAGTGTCTCTAATATTCTTAGTACATTTATGTTTGCGCTACATAAATGGAAGCATAAATTTCAACTTACTTGTTGAAGTAAGTCTAGACCAGTGATCTCTCTTTAATAGAGCCACCTCTGGTGGCTTCGGTTTCGCCGGCGAACATTCGCAACGTAATACACTTTTGTCGGTTATGGGTAACAAGGACGAGGATATCCGTAACAATCAGGCAGAGTATCGCGCAGTATCGAAGGCAGTTAAACCGTTGAGCGATAATTGCAGCAGCACATAAGCGAAAAGAACTTTTCTAGTATCCTTCGATAGAACACCTACTGCACCGTATGCGTCAAATAAATCCCACGTGGCCATATAATGACATAAAAGAGGGTAGCCCTTTTATTATTGAGTATCCAGTAACGCGCAAGGAACAATATTGATATTAATCTTGTGTTTTCCATATAAAATAGATAAAAGTGGAACTTCGAGCGGTTTCTCACGTATACAATAAATAGATAAACCTACGCTGCCGCGTGGCAAGCAACCCATGGCTTGCGGGAAAGAGCCCTCATGTTAATAAAAATACACCTATTACGTTTGGATGTAATGGCAGATACTTATAGTATTTTATTTATCACTAGTAGCCGGATTCACAGCTGAAGATTTTGCCGCTTGAGGTAATGTAAAAGCTTTGCTTGCTATTTTTAATACTGTAAGATGGTAGATTTAAAATATGGCTTAGGTGTTATCTTTTTTAGGTAGTTGATATATCTACCAGTAAACAATAGAATAACAAATGTCGACCTATGACAAAGACGTGTTCACAGGAAACCTATGGTTGAATTGAAATATTAATACTAGTGCCCCTTATTATTAACAAAATTATATGGAGAAAGCGGTATAAGCTCAGTTATACTTCGAGCTTTCGTCGAAAGCAGCAATCCGTACGCCACCGCCTAAGTGGCCCATGCGATCTGTTTCTTGGGTATCATCAAAGTTGTAGAGTCTTGATTATTTGGATTATGTGAAAGTTAAGTGAACATTAAGGTTATGGGGGGTATCGAAGAATGCTGCGGATTCAGTATTAAAGAGACACACAAAAAAAAAACATGTTCCACTATATTAGCACTGGCTTAATGTTTAGGAAACATACGTGACGTTAACGCTACGTAGAATACTGCTGTCCTGGTTGCTTCTTGTCGAACTACCTAGAACTGAGGCGTATGAAAACTTACGTCGTTGATTATCTGTTGTGATAAATTAAAGAACCAAATGCCGGACATCCGTAACTAACCGTGTGACGTATGTCACACCGAAAGGAGTTTTAAGAAATAGTAACATTCTACTACATTTAGCTTCTGACCAACGAAATCGCTGGGCATGTTGAAACGCACGGGTTTAGGATTAGGTAAGCTTTGACTACAAGGGCAATTTGCATAGTACTATTTATTATAGGTTGATCAATTTTATGTCGCTGATTGCTCAATGTCATCAAGAACTTCGTTTCTTGGAAACTGTTAAGTCTTTTACTGAATTTAGTGATGTATTCACCTAATTTGAACGAGAAATGAAAGTGCACGCATCCTAGTATGACAGCATTGATGGGATATGCTCAATGGATACGCTGACGTTCTGAATGTGTACAACGTACAGTCCCTTACAAAAAATGGGTCACCCATCATATATATATATATATATATATTATAAAAAAAGTTGTATAAATATACCTAAAATTAGCCTGATACTTTACATTATTGTACGAAGTATTTTAGTTAAAAAGGAACTAATAGAAAGTATAACACACATAGCTATTACGATTATCACCTAAATTAAGATGTGTGCGTTCTTGTTCAACGGAACAAATAAGTAAAAGGGAATCATCTGTGATTTGTGAGTTTTCTTTATTATCATCGTCTCCATCATCACCTGGAATAACCACTGAGTCCATTTAGTCACTGATATCTACAAGCTGAAATCAACGCAAACAGTTTTGCATTCGGTATAGAACTCACGCGAGGGCTCCGTTCCTTCGCGGCCCAATCCCGACATTTTGGTCCCACCAAATGGCAAATGCAAATGACGAACGAGCCAACAGTTAGCCCAGATAGTGCCCACCTGTAAGAACATGTAGCCAACCGTAGTAAAAATATGTAACTAAATAGGTATTATAGACAAGTGTTTTATAACAATAATAATACCTTTATATATTACGATTGGATGCAAAACAAAAACGATCCAGGCCATATCGGCAAAGTTAGGATAGGGTTTCTTCCTAAAAGCCTGCATACTTTACACACACTGTCCCAAAAAAGCCATTTTTGTTCAACGATCGTGCATCACACTAACTCACACAAACTCACACAAACAGTAATAATAGGAAATTACGCAGAAAAATAAGCGTGCACGAATGAGGATCTATGGTTAGGTAACTGTCTCCAAGCTTTGATGGTAAACGGTGCAGACCATATTTACATGGCTCTGCTGCGACATTATATAACACAGATAAGGACAATCATAAAGGCCTAAAGGATAGAAGCAATGACTCGCTGTTACTTAAATTAATCGATTCTCAAATCCTGGTTACAGCGTTTGAACCTTCTGAGCAAAGCTTTTCATCTTGTCTTTCGTAAAAAGAATAAAAAGATTCTGTTTTGATAACAACTGCGACTACACTCATCTCATGACAATTATTGTTGAATCCTAGATATGTCTAGCTATCTTTGTTCTTTTCAAACACACCAATACCACGGGATAATCAATAGAGAACCTTCAAGGTGAGCACCAATGTACTATTAACTATTTTTGGCTATAGCAAATGCGCAGTTATAGTGTACAACAATGGCCCGAGCAAGACTTTGATTCACACTGGCACGTATAAGTGGCTTTTTTTCATATCCATTTTACCGTCGGAGCTAAACGATAAAAATAAGCCCATTTACTTTATTAGTCCATGTGTAGACAGATCGGGCGTTTTAAAATAAAAGGCTATTAGAGTCTCTTGAAAGGACGGGCATCGTTTTTTTCGCGGTTTTAGCACAGTAGAACGACAGTGTGATTCGTAGGTGCAGAACACTGATTGTTGTCCTTCTGAAAATCCAGCAAATCAAGTAACTAATACCTTTGGGATGAGACGAACGTTGAGTCAGCTAGACTTTGACTCCAGCTAAGGTGGTTATCGTTTGAATTCTACTAATTTAACATTTGATTGAATAGAACTTGTCACTATGTAATAGGCAAACCAAAAAAATGTTTTTCTTTTTGTTTTGCATCTTGGTACTAACATATGACACCTCGGATATATCGCAGCAGGGTTATGCTGTATGTCTGTACCATGTACACAAATTAAAATCGCCGATTCTGCATGCATAGATTATGGTACGCTAGTGAGGTACCACAAAGTTTATGGGAGAAGTAGCTAGAAGGTTACGTACGTCAATGTAATTAACAATGCGGTGAAGTCTGCGCACATCTATTGTCCAAACGCTTGCGCAGAGTCCGTATTGCACTCCATTTACGAGGTCCAGCACCTAACACAAAATGGTGGATATTTAGATCTTTAATGGTAGATCAACTTTTTTCGGTACTTATGCAATAAAAGTCTAGACACAGCATCATACGTTATATATTATTAGGTTTAGCGTTGCATTTAGCTTTTCCCTTAGAGTTTACTCTAGTTTTCGTAAGCCTAACGGAAACGCCAATGACTTTTCCTCAATGAACAAATGTAATCAATGACAAAAACATTAAAAAGAAACTCTTTTTGAATTGATCAGCAGTGAAACCGTTTGTTTCAATTCTGAATAGGGGCCCTACAGGTACTTTACACTTGTAGATAAACACTAAGGCCTCGAAATCTTCCTAAGACTCCTTTTCAACTATCTGCCTTATGATCTAGCTTCATTGATGTCTTGCAGTTACATTTTGCAGGCGTCTGAGTCGAATACTATTTAGGCTAGTGAGCAGCAACCCAAAGATACAACCATTGTGTATCTACTAAACCATTAATGCAAATAATTGATTGATAAATTGGACAGTCTGTAGCCAACTATTGACACCTCTCACTTTCTATAGTACAAATAGATTTTTTCCTTAGGAGGTCAATCACGTCCTGAGACAACGCTCACACCATGCTGGATCTATAAATTGTAATAATTTTAATAAATAAGTAAAACTGTTGAACGATGAAATTAATGAGATTTACTATTTCATTTCAGTTGGCCCAAATATTTTTACGAAATATAATTCTGTTGTGTTCCACTATGACTCAAAGCTTTGCCAGACATGAGGGGTAATGAATTACCTTTGCTAGTTGCTCATAAACGAAGTTAACTAAATGAGATAATGCAAATATGGGTTGAATACGAACCTAGAGTATTATGTAATACAAATGCGAAAATATATAGACAAAAAGAGACAGTGATGCATTCTATACGGAAAACAACATCACACAGTCGCATGTAGTTCAAGCCGTAGAAGGCCATATATCTATATGGGCGTAGTCTCAACAGAAAGGTTCGTAGGTGCCGCAAAAGAAAAAATTTCGTCCCCTTCTACTCCTAAGGTTATTCTCCTATATACTAAGCGAAACGATTTTTTCAGATATAACTAACAATATTGTACTTATACAACAGCTACTCCATCACCTAACTACTGTATAAACACAGCGAAACTTCGATTGACGGAGATTGCAAAGCAAACGTCCACAAGGCCTACTTGTACGATAGAAAATAATAAGCCCGGGGCTGACCCATTTTAGAAACAAATACAATTTACTAGTAATTGTAATGCATATCGGATGTTGATTTATTTCTTAGGAAGATTTGACGCGATGAATCGAGCAGTTGTATCGAATGATTTCGTTGAAGTGTTTATATACTAAAGAGCGTTATCCTTTTAGAACTTTCGCCATTTTGAGCTCCTATAGGAAACATGATTAATAAGAAAAATCATAATCAATATTTTACGCGGGCGATTCATCTATATTAGCTTCAATGATTTATCTTAAGGGCCCTGCAGTGGGACTGTGGGCAAAAAATACGAGAAAAAGGTAGAAATCATATTAATTCTCTAATGGTAAAAAAGGGTAATTAGGTATTCTGAATCTGTTTAGGTAGGATTACCCTAGATTATTAGTTTCCGTTACTCTACTATTATTTTCTATTGAAAGTAATTGGTAAACATTGTGGTACAATGTGTGGTACCTACTTCTTCCTCGTCACTAAATGAGCAGAAGCAGACTACCGGACCGAAGATCTCTTCTTGCATACAGCGCGACGAAGCAGGAAGACCTTCGATAACTGTCGGTAGCACATAGTAACCCTATATATACGCATAAAAGCAAAAATATGATTGTTCCAGTAATTTGTTACAAATGGAAACGTAATACAAATATAGTACACTTTTCAGATTCGTTTCAATTTAACAACACACTATCATCGTTTTTCAAGGCTTCGAATTCAATTATATAATCGGCAACATTTCGAATTACGAGTTCTTTAAATAGTATGGGATATAACCATATAATATATCCGTGACACAACTAGTGATCTAAAAAGTGCTAAGGCCGTAGTATACATACCAGGCTATGTTGATCGTCCAATCCCGGAACCGGATGTAAGCCCCCGGTTAGAACTGTGCCACCTTCCTCATGCGCTAACTTAATGTAACCACGTACCTGAAACGAGTACAACTCATTATTCATTATAGGTAAGGAAATGCTACAGGCACAATAACTTATTTGTGAGGTTAATTTTGGCCTATTAAACGAGAACAAACAGAAATACATACTCTCAAGGTCTACCTTTTCGAAGTGTTCCTTTGAGATCAAAGCTCCCAAAAATGAATCCCGTTCAGTTGGAGGTCCGACCTTTAAAGCTCTGTAAAATAAAAATTAAGTATTACTTATTTGAGTTATAATTATGAACCAATCTGCTAAAGATTATCTACACAATTATACGTAATATTTTATGTGTGATCAGGTTTTCTTTGTACGAGTAAAACCCGACTGATAATTTATCTGGAAACAATAAGGTGGTCTCTCGTACAAGACTTCTGATTTTTCATAACGTGTTCAGAAAGTAAGTAGAAGTGGTGGCACGTATATATGCCATTACCATATTAATATGATTACTACGTCAGTTCAAATCTATGACTCATAGAATGTAGTTATGACTCTATGTCTTCTGGTTTTAAAATGTGAATCATATGCCAGATCACAGCCCAGCAGCTACATCTTGACATCGTACTGTGTTGTCTGTTTCTGTCTTTTCTATGCGTTTTTTAAATAAATATGAGTATTAGACTGGTAGAGGTCTATAGAGTCAGGTTGTTAATTACGGTGCTACTTTTTCCTCATAGTAAAACAGGCTAGCAAATACAATCACCTTGCGAACGGCTCATACATAGTATATATTAGATAAGGCACATTTAGACAGATAGAGATATCGATTGGAACTTGCTTGGTCTCCTCAACGAAGTCAGCTAAGAACTCTTTGTAGATACTCTCGTGCACGAACACCCGGCTCGTACACAAACAAATCTCGCCCTGGTTTAAAAAGCACGCGCGCAGAAGGGTTCGCAAGCATTTGGCCCGGTCACAGTCAGGAAACACGATCGCTGCATTTTTACCACCCATCTTCATAAGGACGTGAAGTGTATGCACGCACGCACGCACATGTAAAACGACAAAGGCAATTCCATAACATAGCGGCATAATGTTGTCCTTGACTATTGTTCGTAAATGATTGATGGACCAATATTCAGAACAGGCCTCATGAAAGTATCTCACGCATGACATCTCAAGCAATTGCTATCACAACAGTTAAATCTAAGTGATGCATCGGTATATTCTGCCGGCCTATGGAACTAACGAAGCGTTCAAGGCCATGTACCATACTTCTTGCTAAGAAGAGTTGCAAACAGTCAGTCAGTGTTATATATTAGGATCCAATGTCCAAAGCTGTCTTCAATATTTTTTAGATAGTCCGCTAGCTATTGTACCAGCCTGCCTTCATTCGTGGTGTTTAATAGTTGCCCTCATTAATAAGTCTGAAATTTATTAACACTCCTTAAAACCCGGCTGAATTATACTACTCGTCTGCGTAACAGTTTAAAGTCGACCTGGGGAGAATATTCTGGTTTGCAGCATCTTTAGCGGGGCGTTCGAATCTTTAATAAGCCTATCAGGTAAACAAGTAGTTATTAAACATATTCTGCAGGCGTAGCATTGTAATACACAAAGTTATATAAACGCAAATCTGAAATTCTTGTCGTCGATAGTTTTGCGGCTTTCTAATCGAAGATAAGGAAAAAATATATCTCGATTAAATTTTTTTTCTAACAGGATGCATTCCTCTACGTATATTCGATAAGTACTCATTACATACATAAAAGTACGTGTAGAACCAAAACTCGGCTGCGAAACCACCTGGTACGTATACTATTCAAAGCTAAATATTAAACTTTTACAAGCGACCCTGGTGGACTGTAAAACTAAATAAATTTGAATTCGTTAAGGTAGAATGAAAATGTATGTGGTACAATTACCCCCCTGATTTTTACACGCTTGTTCTAGCGTTTGCTCAAAGGTTACGGTTGCTCAAAGTGAATTGGGAGTGAGGCATTTTTGTTCCCCAATCTCCCTTTTTAGATTATGGAAAACACCGTAATCGCACATAGTTTCGGAGAATAAGAGGTAGAACATTCCTATTTTCAATCCAGAAAATAGTTTTGCCATGGCAATGGGCTGTGGCATTGTCCTCAAGTAACCGGACTGTGTGCTTTCAATTACCGTATTAACAGCCCATGCATCTCCTAAGGAACTCAAAATAACGGGCGTTCTTTTCGGCGAACATCTCATAGTAGTAGATGCCTTTGATGTAGCTTAATGTGAAACGATCAATTTTACGTTTACACCTATTCTACACTGTCATCGAACTCGATTTCTCTCCAGGACTTGGTTCGATTCAATATTTTCAACTGGCCTAAACTCAATTCGCGGGAAACCCATTTATTACTCAGTTTCCGCATTTTCAGTACTTAAATTATAGAATCGTTACACGTTGTATGTAAGACTTAGCCGACAGAGCCCTTAAACTTCAAGTTGTGCTTTTGCGAAAAGCTTCTTTGACTGCGGCAATATAGTCTCGTCGTCCTGGTCCCTATGTCTAATCACTTACGTCGTTGATCATAACACTTCAGTATTCGTTCTTGAAACGTTTACACCATCCACGTAATGTACTCCCGTTTGAGGCCTTCTTGCTTAACGGTTCAATTATCCTTGATTAACTGCTGTGGCGCTATAGTCTTAAACACTGAACTTCGAAAAAAAACACTTCGAAACTAAAAGACGTTCCTTCTTTTGAACTCATTATGGTATCATTATAAAATTTGTCATCCAAATTTTCACAATGCACAATGCAAATTTCTCTTATATATTCTATTGCGTATAATTATTGTATAGTTATAAATAAGCACTCTTTGTAATAAATCAAAACCTATCATATTGACAAATTTTCTAGTCTTCTTACGTAACGTTATACTGAGCCGCTACCTCGAATTTTTTCTCGAAAGAATCGGCACAATCAGTCGTATTCCTATTCTTGGGTCCTAAGCAAATCATATCCGCTTGCAGACTGAAGTTTGCCCAGAATTTTGAGTGTTGAACCACCTGAGGCAATCTCACTGTGTCTTTCTTCCGCTCGATAAAGCGGAGATCTTCTAAACAGGAGCACGCCAACTTACCTTAATACAAGTTCAACCTCAAAACGTCTAGTTCACCCATTAGTCAATCGTTTACAGTATGTGTCCTGCTTTTGCAATTGGACGGATCCGCATCAAGCAAAGGTCATGTTCGTAAAAGTATAAAGTTGTTAGATTTTTGAAGCAATAGCGTACATGACAATTCTTATTGAAGAGAAGAGGAACGCTGGGCGTGTCACTGTAATTTATAACGCTTCAGTCGAGTAATTAAGCATAGGAAATCCAAAAAATTCTATCCTAAAAATAGATGATGAGGACTTTCGTGAATTTTCTAATATGGTGGTAGCACCAAACGCTTACTTATACGTGGGACTTTCGATTACATCGATCCTGTTGAACGACTATTGTAAGGTGGTTAAGTCCTTGCATGTTAATATTCGTTTACAGGGATTAATACGTTTCTGATATTGAACTTTTTTTTTTTAATTAAATTTTCGTAATATTAATAGAACACCCAAAAGAAGACTGCGCACGAGAGAAAGTAGCCTTAAAAAAGTAAAACACCATTTACCTCTAGCGAGCACTTCTTTGCCAAGGGAGCGGCTATTTCTGAGATGCGAGTACCTGTCCGAGTGCTCCCCGTGAAAGAAATGGCACGTATTTCTGGATGACTGCAGAGAGCTTCTCCAACAGGGTCGCCTAAGCCGAATACGAAATTGCAGACCCCATTTGGAAGACCTATAAGTACAGAACGAAGCAAATACAATATTGAAGTTACTGTCTTAGCGATCTGATATTTATCAGAGAAATTTGTACTATTATCTCATCGACGGTAAGAACAAACGGTACGTGTTTACCATACTCTGTTTCTTTTATAAAATATTCACTTATCTTTTTTATCGCTGCCAATTTAGTGCTTTAAAAAAGATTGACGATAAAACAGACGATCGACGAAGGGCTTAGCAAACATAGGCAAATCAACATTTCTGGCAACCGGAAAAGCCGCACGCGGAATTATACTTCAATAAAGTTTGAAATACCGTGAACTACCTGTTCCAGTGTTCTAGAGCAACTAGCGGACAAAATATTTATTTTAAAACAGGACTGCAAAACGCTCGATAAAAGAACGGAACTACTGCTATGGAGGATATATTGATCTGCGAATATTATTGATGAACTTTAAAGTTCGGCCAAAAACCTGACAGTTAAGTTACATGAATGCACACATTAATAATTAGAGGCACCCAATTAGTAGAGCTACAGCCACAAGTAGAATAAGGCCTTCCAAGGTACGGAATAGAATATCATAGTTTTCGATGCAATCAAACCAGATCTGTGTAACTCATAAAAACAAGATCTGAGAATCCGTAGCAACGTTACTGCTAAACAGTTCAATAGGATACTTACAGCCATGAACGTAGCAAAATTAAACCATTTACATTAGACCATCCAATATTAAGATAATAATAACGAGAAAAAACATTGCACATAGCCACAACAGGTACCGCCAAATATCCGGTGCTCTAGTGAGGCGAATATAGCACGAACCATAGTCACCAAAAAACAATATGGAACACAGATAGATAGAAACATATACACCGTTTAGATATGCAATGATGCATATGTATATAATTCATTTCACGTCAAATTAGTGTTTTTTTTTTTATTAGAAAAAAAACTACGTTCTACATATGTAACTATGTCCAACTACGACCATGATAATTTAATCTAAGATTAAGTTATCAGATGTATGAAAAACACGGTCTCAAAAAATTCCTCGGTGCCGTCAGCTTCCTTTAGTCAACATTTTGGCCTAAACGTTATCCTTGGTTCAATATGTTGGGCCTGGACGGTTCGGATTTCGTAATTGTAAGGAGAACCCCGGTATTGAAAGCATTATGTATGTATCTTTGTTTTATCGTAAACGAATCCATTTGTATAACGTCGAGGCTATCCCCGCATGAGTGAAGCCTGTAACCTTCCCGCGTCTGTGTCGAGAAAGCTTATTTTAGTTGGTGTGTTCTTTGTAGCTACCAAGGCCTCTGTATACACGCAATGCGCATCTAAATGTGGAGCAAACTGGCTTCCGTTAAAATGAAAGATATTGGTTTGCTTACTTTGGCCAAATAATGAGCTAATGGAATGGGGCCTAGAAAGGTACAACCTCGTACGTTTTAGAGTCGAAATACCAAACTGAAATAGTTAATATTCAAAGTTAATATTGCACTCCTTTCGGCAATTTTCAATAGAAGATAATCGATACCTTTGATGTCATTTTTCGCATAAAGAATTATCTGCTTTTATATATGTTGCACTACTGTAAAAACTCCATGAATCTGGCCAAACGTCAACAAAGCACAGCCCGATTTTGTATGATATAGATTATGTCATTTTTCTAAACAGGTAGGCGCCTTTTTTTGCTCGGACGAAACCTTTTAGAGTGTTTAAAAATTCTATTTTATACGATTTAACGTGGATTTAACGTGGAGTAGCTTAACGAGCACAAGTGAGCTTTGCTCAGAATCGACAAAAATTCAGTGCTTATGTGTGGCTGGCGATGTTTATGTAGAGACCTCCAAAAAAAAACCGAGAAACTCCAAAAAAGCCGAGGTCTCGTTATGATAGATTGTCTGCTATTTTGGGGATTTTAAGATTCTCGGCAAAGATATGCTTGTTTCCTCGTCACGCTTTGGGGTGGAAAATAGCCGTCTGATGCAGCGCCTACTCAGCCTTCGGTTGCAAGACTTAAAATTTTATTTCTGAACAAGTATCGGCAACTAAGCTACCTAAAAAGTTATGATATTTATTATTTAAAAAGTTATAGTACTGTCGTTTTTTTTTTGCTCGCGCATATTTCTACATCAGCCGAGATTTTAAACAATGCACATGTGTTTCTATTGAAGACTTGCATAAACCACTCAGTAAGTATTTCGTGGCAAACCTTGATGCGATTTTATTAGGACTCTGATAGACCATAGCTGCAGACAGTTTTCAGAAAAACCCTATGTGGATTGAAAAGACCCATATTTGTTCCACTACCTCTGAGGGGTCGATGCTCGTAACCGGCCACGACCATTAACATAGCTTTAATCTGGTAAACAAGATGTTTACTTTTGATGCTTACTATCATCTATTGTATTGTTTAATATGTACAAAATGTTACCCTTCCGGTCCTCCATTCGAGTCCATTAGGATGAACGGTAGGCGTAGGCTAATGTACAACATAGCATTACTACAAGATATCATGTCGAATTGACTCCATACCTCTACGGACTATACGTATGTATAGGATCTTCTAAGTTCGAATGATTCGAAATAGGCGTAGTGCTTTCATAACCGCTCTAATATAGGGTAATTACAATCTTGTTGCGCAATAAATCAACCAATACTGTTGATGTTTCCCATGTCGACCTATCTATACATCGATTTCGCATATCTTTAGGTCGCTACAGCCAGCCAAGCTGGTGAGACTCTATAAAGCAAATAACGTTCAACGGAGGAACATATGTCGCTTTAATTTATTAAAAACTATTGTATACGGCGACTTTTTGATTGCCCCGTAGGTATGGCTAGATTCTGTTTAGCACCAGCGGTCGTCTTTTCATCATTAATCGGGTATAACTCTAGGGTGAAAAACCTGGCTATAACAGGAATACAGGACAGAAGGCATGCGTCTAGAAAAAAAAAAGTTGGCGCTGGACGAAAGTAGAAATGTACGTACGCTAAACGTTAACAGCTATTAACCTACAGGACAATACCCCGGGCTGAACCCTAATGCGCCCTCTAGTGAGCGAAGCCATACAACAATAATACCCGTATCTACTGTCTTATGTTAACATACAAGACGCTGTTTCATTAAGGCTAACAGCGACGTGTTCAGCGGTCAATAGGTCCCGGCTCCTAGCGCTTACAAAGGCCGTTCAGCGCCTACGAAACAATACTGTTCTTGCTAACATAGTTACTAACAGTGCAGCCCTCTAATGACATATGTCGGCATCATTTATCACGTGAATCGACGAAAATATCGAGGACGAGTAGCAGCAGGCGGCAGAGGATCAACCTTGAAAGCCCTATGCACAACGGCCCTCGTATTTAGAAATAGGTAACAGCACTCGGCACGACTATAAGCCCTTTTCGATTGCTTTACGGGGCAGCAGGCACTAGCTGAAACCAGTGAAAAAAAATATTAATTCAGGCTAGTCCAGTTTAGCTGGGCTACGACACATAACTGATTGTTTTGGTTCATCTCCAAATAGAAAAGCAGGGTGGATCGAACGAGAATTCTACCGTTGCCCCTGACTGAAGCGACGGCAAGTCTGGACTCAAAACAGAGGAGTCGAAGACAACTAAAAGCGAACGAACGGAGCGAAAAACTAAAAAAATAGTAGTCGTTAAAGGCGAACTAGTTTGGCTGACAAAAAAGCAGAACTGCGAACCATGGTATTAGCTAGTCGTAAACATTAGGTGAAACATTTAATGGAGCTTAATGCTACATAATAATGGAGTAAATGGTTTAAGCAAATTTTTAGAAATAACGCCGTATATTTTGTGCGATGTAGTCTGCTGTCAGTCCGTCATCCTGACCGCTGCGACATCGCTCAGAGAACAGCGAACAATTGGTGCCTTGGTCACCATTATGTTCCGTTGCCTTCGGCAAAATCCATCAGCATCGTTTGTAAACGTGCATCTACGAGAAGAACATATACCTCAAAGGCCGGCCTGTCAATAATACAGGGCCGAAGCTACTTTGATGTATCAGATAAGCTCCCCGTGCCAGCAGCCTGTATTGGCCGTTGGCTCAAGAGAATGCATTCTGTTAAGTTTAGCTGATTCGGTAACTTAAGTAATTTGCCCTCGGGCTGCATCTATCCGTAAATATTGCAGGCGGCCGGCCAGACCTACTTTCTTTTGCCTTCTATTTTAGAGGATAGCACGATTGAATGTGGAGCCCAGTTACATGTTCTGAAATACGTAATTTAATATACTCATCTAATTGAGCTATTTTTTTTTCACTTTTAAAGGCTCAACACTTTAGGAACTAACTAAACTAGAAAAAGTAATTTAATACAAATACGGGACTTGGTTATAGTAAATCAGGTCGAAACGGAAATGTGGATTCACTTGGGCATCACGAGCCTTTGGGTCGCCCTTTCCTCATTATTTTCACGAAAATCTAAAACAGCGCCAAAGCTACTAGGCCAAAACATAGTAGGTTTCTGAAGAAGATGTCATCCTTTTACCAGAGGACCTAGCCTAATATGTGGTTTTATATATTTGTAGTCGTAATATTGGTTATGGCCAGTCTTAAAGGCAGGTCGATGAGAGGGAAAAACTCACGTTGGGGGGTCAATAACGTTGCTGGCCAGGTTTGCATAGGTTGCTCGATACCAACGGTTCAAAAAACTCGTAACATAATAATAATATTACATATCAATGATTGTTCCATTTATTCCGATTGCTAAATACATTCTCTGTATCCAAGATCAACGTATAGTGCAGTCTTCAGATGTCCACAGAATGTGTTTGGGTATGACATGCACTGCTTACTACCACCACTAATTAAATAATCTAATGAAAGTTCTTGGCCTCATTCACTGTAAGTTGCTGTCATGAACACAACGTTACCCTATGCTGCGCACCCTTCCAATCTCGCTCGAAAAAAAGAAAAAGAAAAATTAGAAATCATCCTACTTCATTCGTCTGACAATTTTACCTCGTAGCTACCCAACAAGTCTATCCTTGTCGCGTTCGTTACATATGCAAATATCAAGATACAATGTATTTTGTGCGCATAGTATGTGTGATTGTGACGGGTACGGCAGCAGGCATGTCTGTGTCCTGACAACAGCTGACAATGGTGGACAGTCTATGGTATATAGGAGATCCAAACACCTAACGAGAAAGAATTGTTAATATCCGTTGCTAGGTTTTGATAGGCGCTTTTTACTGTCTATAAGGAATGAGCTAGATTAAGCGCACCTCCTACAGCCTAGTCGAGTTGCGTTTCTCGACAGTATCTACTAGGATTAGATAAATATACCAGGAGAACGCCATATGATAACATATAGTAGAATATCAAATCTCAACGATAGAATGTCGTCTTATAGAAAATTCGTATATTTACCATAACAGAATAGCTATTTGAAAGGCATTCTGCGGCTGTCCTTTTCTCGCTTACGTTGAATGTAATAGAACTAGAACTGGTATATTTCGTAAAGGATTGGGTACTGAACACAGTGACGCTTTCTTTTTTCTTTCCTATTCAAGCAATGAGTAAAATTGTATTTGTATGATAGTAACTAAAAGCTGCTAAGATATGGACAATTGAAGTTATGCTTGGTAACGGATACGTCCACAGTTCATGAGTGATTCTAAACGATACAGAATCACTGGACTATTCGGGGACTGTAACATTTGCTTAACGAAATCGTTTTATTTACTTAGTTACCGAACCGCTTTGGTCGGCCTTGGTAGCATTGTTAGTACGATTTCTGTGCCAGTTAGAAGTAACTGCCCTTTCGGTTTGTTAATATAAAATTTTAGCGTAAACGTTGGCTGTTCGAACAATTAAAAAGCCGTTTACACACAAACAAAATTAGAAACCGCACTAAATATGAAGAAAAGATTTCGAAGGAACCCATCATCCTAAGAACCAACGCTTTTTAATTGTGTGATCCATAATCTTTTTCCGAACCTGAACAACTGTCAGTTTCCTCCATAAGCTAGAAATTCATACCTAATGATCCAATGTACTGTAGTCATGTTGGACAAAGGCTTGTTTAACGTGGGCTCCGCTAATGACCTTTAATCGAGTGACAGGTCCTATTACTTAACCTGTTCGTTAGATACTCACCTGCCTCGAGAAACAGTTTGGCGAGCATAAAAGTCGTGACAGAGGTTAGCTCCGAAGGTTTGGCAACCACAGCATTACCGTACACGAGAGCTGGCGCAAGCTTAAAGGATAATAGGTACAGAGGCAAATTCCATGGGGTGATGATGCCCACCACACCAACTGGGGAACGACATACGTAGTGAAGAAGTTGCGAACGAGGCTGGGGAACGGCCCTGTTTAAATAGCAAATTTACATTAAACAAGAATAGCAACTGAGACAGTTCAGCAGTGTTTATGAAGCAGATATATCCGTGACACAAGGATAGCTACTATGGGAAAAAAATGCACATTTCAAATGGGCTGAATTCGTGCACTAATTGTCATCCTTGAGATCGTTGAACCGCTGATTCACAGGATATGTGATGCTATTGAGCTAATTACGTGCTTTATGTTGTTTATACTAAGATAAAGCACACTATTTACTGCAGCGGGAAATGCTTAGTCCTTTACTCGAGGCTTATTCTACAAATCTGTGTTACTCCACTTTCCAATGTGTCGTTTGAAGAAGACTCGAAACGTACGTGAGGTGTTAGGAACCCGCTTACCGCACGTGTTTGCCAAATCGGAAAAAAAATCATTCAGCTTCATATGAGAACGGAGTTCGAGAATTTTGCGTACGTCGCAAACAGAAATCAAATCTCTACTAATCATTTCTGTAAACTTTAAAATGTCTTCCGAACGAGGGTAACCTATTCCATATGTAATTGTCATTTGCCAGATAAAGAAAGCGAAACTACTTAGTGACATCTGCAATCTGGCGTTAAGCTTGCCACCACAAAAGGCTGTCCCGTGTCGTTTTTGATGCTAAAGGGTAAAGTATCTGATCCGCTAAAGCTTTCGAACTAAAACTAAATTAATACATTATAGACAAGTGTATAATATTATCTATCGATTTTCGTCGGTTTCTAAGTTTATTACTCGAAACGTTACTCTAAGTGAATCAGTTGCCATCGGCATTGCACCGAGCCATATCAACGTGGCTATCCAGTGTTTCTGATGGGAAACTTACAGCTCCATAATGGATAATACACTACACTGCTATTTACAAAGGGATTCGCATAAACGACGCAAGTTTGAAAAAACATTTGTTCAATAAACAGTCATTGTACACTACAGTTCTATAGGTCTATTAGTTCAACACAAAATTTCAGTAAAATCTGAAAATCTTGTGTTTCAGGCATTTCTAAATTGTTCGTCCACCGACTAAGGTACAAGTCCATCAATTTTAACGTTCGTTTAGCATAACACAATGGCGTTTTCCGTTATAACAAATAAGCAGACAGATCGTCCAAGCATTGACTTGTGTTTTGTTGCTTCGTAGCGTACACAACCCAAATTTCAAAGGAAAATTGATGTAAGTTTCGAAAAGTTGGTGGATCACGGCATCAAAAATAAGCCAATGTGATTAACAAGCACGAACAGTTGATTTAAATCAACTATTTGAACGAAGAGTAGAAAAAAACCAAAGCAAATTTCGGGACATTGTGTCATTATTATATAGCTCTATCCTAAAAATTCGAAATGCGACGAACACGCACCTCGGTCACCTCTTTCGCTTTTCCAGACTATTTGAAAACTGACACAAACAAACCCGTTCTTTTGAGAACATTTCTGAGTGCCCTCGTGAAACGTTGGCGGCCGTTCGTTTTTAAAGGTTTTCCCTTCTCCGATGCTCACATCACAACAGACCTTTCCTCAAAGCTGGCTAGCTGTCATATGCAATGATTCAGAACTTATATACACAATATAGCGGAGCTCGCGTTGATTTGTTTGTCTTCGTCATGGGTTTTAAGCTGTGGCTATCGTAGTGTGTGGGATCATTGTATCATACTAATCGAAAGTTAAAATCGAGATGTTTGACACTTAGCGAATACTTTTTTGGCGCACCGTAGACACAATCCTTTTGAATTTGAAGATTGTTTCGTTTCTTTAAATGCACAATCATTGTCCACTTAAACAATATAATTAATTTATATTTTTCGATCTTATTACGCCGTTGATGTATCTGTAGGAAGAAAATAGTCAAACACTTTCGGAAGTCACTATATGCAGAACTGTGAACTTCTTTCTGTCTTTCCCCAACGTCTAAATCGTGTTCGAGTTATCCAACATGATCACGCCAATAATAACAATAACTCGGCAATCTACCTACAATTCACGATCATTAACAGCATTGTCGGCAAAATGTCTAAAGTTGTGAATAGCTCTAGGAATATCGACATCCTGAGCAAGCCACACGGGCTTTCCCTGATCCCGTGATTCTGCCACAGCAAACTCTGCAAGCAAAAGTGTAAAATAATCATCCTCATTAATAATAATAATAATAATAATAATAATAATAATAATAATAGGGATTACTCAACGTTTTGATTAAGTCGTCTTTTCCCATTTAACCTACACGTTTGGGATAAAATAATTTACCATCACTGGCGTCATAGACGTAAATGCAAATGACAACGCCATCTGCGACCATCTACCAACGAAAATAATAAGCCAGTGAAAAAACTGAATTAGATAGAGTATCGAAATATATATTCAATTATTATTATTATTATAGTATTCCGTAGTAAAGTAAATTTATATTTACTTCGCTTAACTTGTGATATCCTCAAGGGTCCCAGATAGCGGAATACGTCGTCCAATGGAAACAATTCACTAAGGAAAGCTATCTAAAATACCTGCCACTTACATTATTACGATCAAAATAATACGTCTATGTATAACGTGAGTTTTTCGCAGAAACACAGCTAACGAGCAAATGAAATATCCTCAAGAACTGATGGGTACGGATATGGGCATTGGACGTCCTAAAGTTACACATAACATTTTCTCATTTATACCTTCGAGACGTTCTTCGAGAAGATCGGCAACTCGCCTTAGCACAGCGGCTCGTTCTGATACCGTTTTACGTTGCCATAAAGGCTGTGCGCGCTGTGCCACCGCAACCGCCGTCCAAACGTCTTTACAGGTAGAGCTTGCAACCTTCGAATATACCTTAGAACACGAAGGATATTTGACGTCAGCGATCTAGTGAGATGCGCGCCATATATTCAAATAATTACACTGTATAGGAAGCGCTAGACAATGCATGCATAGCTAAGCGACTTGCAGACCCATGCAAACTGGATAAACTGACAACATAATTCGGCTTATTTCTTTTCATGAATCATAACCCTGTCTCTTTTAATGCTATTCCCTTCTTGCCTAACTGCAGTAGGTTTGCGCGTCGAATAAACCTTAAAAAAATTATGGTTTTCATAGGTTCGACAAGCAATAACCGGATTTAGTGGCGGCTAAATGAAAGAGAAATATAGTTCTTCTTTACCGACTATATAAACAAGCAGATCTTGCGCATATCAAAGTGTACGACACGTGGCACTGCCAATTTCTTCTTATATACAGGGTAAAAATGCCTCGTATACATCCGGCATTCGGGATTGCACCATAGTCTTTTTCATAGGGCAAACGTGGGAAGACAGCCTAGCCTGGAATGGTAATGGTGAAGCACAGCCGGTACTGCGTCACGATCATATTCTGCTCTGCAATGGTCTTATCCTGGGCTGTGAAAAAAACGGTACCCTCTAGCCAGCTGTCTATTCCAACTATGACAAGCTCTGGATGACGCCAGGCCTCTTTCGACTGTAGCAGCGATACGGTGTTCCTGGCTATTCTCTACCTGTCTAAATGCACGTTAGCAAGACCAAGAGCAATGTTGATCCTCCTAAGACTGCAGAAGTCGTGATAATGTAACAAACTGCACGCGTACAGTGCACGGGTACTGTGTACCCAATATATGTTCAATTTGGCAGTTTATAAAGAAATCTAGAAAAGTATCGGTTACATCGTATGTATATGAATCATCGCAAAGGCAAAAGCGGTCTGAAAAATAGCAACAAAACAACTAAATTGGATCCTTTAAGCTAAAAGCAGCGATACAGCGAAACAGATGAACACAGAATCTCCTCCGCATATTCAACGTAAGTAAATGCTACCTTAAGCCGTAAACTTTTTTTTTACCTGACCATACTAACCTTAATTTCTCAATGGTAAGCTATTTCCAGACTTACTTGACCAGTAGCCGGATCAACGTTGTCCAAATACTCCTGAGTAGGCTCAAATTTTCCATCGATGAAATTATTGACCACAAACATAGTATCAACACGAGCGTTCTCAGTAATAAAGATGCAAAGCTCGTTTTTGGGTAACTCGCACCTGTCTATGATGCTTCCTTCGATTAGATAAATTATGTCTATGCTTGAAAACTAACTGACTATATTAATAAGGTGTTTATTTTATTTAATGTCAAGATACACTTCTCAAACACTTCGAGGTATTTCCTTAAAGACGTTTCGTTTAGTGGAGATAGTTAGGTATGAAATTGTTTTTTAACGTTTAGTTCATTCACTGGTTACCGTGTTATCCGCCTCAATGACCTGGCAATCTCGGTGGCCGCTTTACAATCCTAGCCAAGGCCTATTCTGGTGCGTCTTCGAATTCTGCACTGGGCGATAGTTATTCCAATTAGCACTCTAAGACTAAGGAATAACCATTACGCCATCCGCTAACACGTCTCGGTTTGTGGAGGAGAATCTGTCTACTTGTTCTGGTTTAGAACGATTATTTTTCGATAAACTATGCAGTCTATGTTCATTGTAACCTATTTATGACGGGTAGTGCCAGCTCTGCCAGCATCACTGATTGGCCTTTTAGTATATATGGGCATGTGCGAGTGCCAGTCGAAAGAGAAGCATCAGTTAAGAATAACTTGCAGTACTAGCGTAACTTTTCGATGCGCTAGTCCACAAAATAACGGAATCTTACGACGTAACAGTACATAATAAAATAGAATAGCTTTCTATAGGACAACAGAAGGCAGCAGTATCGTAAATAATTTCCACGAGAACCGTGTCGGTCCTTTACACCCACAAAGGCCCAATACCCGACCAACCTATACTAATGGTCTTGCTTAAGCGGTGAGATTGCCTTCTGCCTTATCTTTGTCATCACTTTTTTGCTAAACAAGAACTCCCGCTAATAGATGACCAAGCCAGAGGCCGTCAGCAGTGCACGCTCGGATAGAGAGAGGCTTTTTACAGCTTTCCAACACGTCTGTGTTAAGCCAAGGTAAACTACAGCTTAGAACAACACTGAGTAAGTGACGTAGGCCTGCTTATATATAGGTTCATTGCGTAGGGCCTTAAAACTAAAGACATCATCGCTTTTCCGGATATTCCCCAGGACGAACAGACGATACGTATATCAAAAATGAGCTGAAACTTGGACATGTCCACTGTTGAGATAGTGTGCAAATTCTTAACCGTAAGCTGACGAATTTTACTACATGAACAAGAGCTACCTGCCGAGGCGATAGTCACACACAGAATCTTTTTGTATACTTAATCATTCTCAGAAAATAGTAAAAATGTATTAAAATTTGTGCGAAAGCATGATCTAGCGAACGCTTCAGTCATCTATATATAGTGAAACAAATTTTCGCCTCATGGTGAAGTCACCTGATCAATACATATCCTGAAAAATATAACTTCCGTTGAGTTAGAGGAATGGGCTACTTTGACAGGTACCGTAGCTTCTGAAAGCCTAACAGATATTTCCTCGACAGCAGACTCCAGCGTAACTTGATGGTTTATGCGTTTTTTTTTTTATCCAATCCAATCATGTCTTCCATCGGAACTTCTAAAAGAATTTGCTTACACACTGAGAGTTGTTTTATATACAGAACCATTTAGATGTAGATGACGTAGCAAGAAAAGGCAATATTGATTTCCACAACCTATCCTGGTTGAACCACCATCAATAGCCTCGACATCTAGATTCAGCTAATCTACTTGGGTAGGGTCCATAGATAACACTACTGCCAGTTTGGCATATCGAGTTCGAACCTGCGGATATCCACAAACTTTTTGAAGGTGGGCTTAAATCACGGTCCGTTTATAACATGGGCAGGTCCAGCCAAAATGATGCTGAATGTCACGCTTTTTGTTGAGGCAGGGGGCACACTGACACCATCTCAGCAGGATAGGTTAAGAAGCCGCCCTATATTGTGATAATAGAGCTGAACTACAAATGATGCTTGGTAGGTGATTAATTTCATACGTGCTAAACGTTTTTAGACACGAATTTCTGAAAATTGAAAACGTACTATTAAACCAAATAGGTATACGTCTTTGAATAAACAAATATACAGCATTTATCGTGTAAAACGTAGAATGGCGCCTGCACAAAGTGAGAATAATTTATATTTGTGCGTGGGAAATGTGGCAAACGTATTGATACGAGCGGTAAAAATAAAGATAATTTATGTCGAAAGAACGCCATTCAGGATCAAGAGTGTGAATTAAAATGAAATTTCTAGTTAAAATCATTTTATATTTTCGATCGTTGTGCCCATTTGATTCTCCATAAGAATGGAGAACCTAACTATCGTTATATCAAAAGTTAACTACTCAAGAAATTAATCTTTCAAGGTTTATTTGTCCTTTTTTAAAAGCGCCCATTGCGTATATATATATATATATATATATATATATATATATATAATTTGGCGATTTGTTTAATGCGGCGAGTTAGCATGTCATTTGGCATATTTAGAAAGCATCAGTAACGTTTAGAAGAGGCATCTGACCGTGATGGACGCAATGAGGCAAACAGTTCTCCGACAAATGCAATCTGGATGCAAGCAGGATGATTGAAGTAGGTCTCGCAACTTCATCGTTAACCTCACTAGATTCTACTATGATAAAGCTAAAATGCTTAGCAGGGTCCCGCACCTGGAGAGTCTGTACAAAGTTTAAAATTTGAAGTAAAAAAAATTTTTTACGCATTTACGATAGGCAGCTGTAATTATCTCATCGGTGTCGGATGCTACACTAGTTTTAATGTTTGCTGCTACAAAGATTTTTTTTCGGTATATGACTGAATAAAAGCCGGCCAAAACTATAGT